>NW_024533013.1:0-80046 GCF_016097555.1 Gigantopelta aegis
TTTAGGAACCTTAATGCAACCATCATACTAAAAGTTAATAAAAGTTTATTTAGATACTCCAATTAATCCTTTAAACTGAGCTGTTTACTTTATAAACTTCACTCAATAGTCTAAAACTTTCTAAAGTCTTTAAATTAAATACTTTAGAGCTTTTAATGCAAACAACTTACTAAAACTCTTAATAGAAGTTTATTTTGTTAGGCCCATTAAGTCCTTTAGATTAGGCAGTTTACTTTATAAATTTCACTTAATAGTTACACCTTATAAAGTCTTTAAATTAAAGACTTTAAAGCGTTAATGCAAAACAAACTGACTACACTGTTAACACCAGTTTATTTAGATAGTCCAATTAAGTCCTTTGGGACTGAGCAGTTTACTTTATAACTTCACTCAACAGTCTAAAACTTCTAAAGTCCTTATATTAAAGACTTTAGAGCTTTAATGCAAACCAACTGACTAAACTGTTAATAACAGTTTATTTAGTTTGTCCTATTAAGTCCTTTAGACAGAGCTGATTACTTTATAAACATCACTCAATATTTTAAACCTACTAATCTCTTTAAATTAAAGACTTTCGAACCTTAATGCAAACCATCTTACTAAACTGTTAATACCAGTTTATTAGATAGTCCAATTAAGTCGTTTAAACTTAGCAGTTAGTAAGTTAGTTTGCATTAACACTGTAAAGTCTTTAATTTAAAGACTTTAGAACGTTTAGACTATTGAGTAAAGTGTATAAAGTAAACTGCTCAGTCTAAAGGACTCTATGGGACTAACGAAATAAACTACTTTCAACCGTTTAGTAAGTTTGTTTGCATTAACATTCTAAAGTCTTTAATTTAAAGACTTTAGAAGGTTTTAGACTATTGAGTGAAGTTTATAAAGTAAACAGTCAGTCTAAAAGCACTCTATGGGACTAATTAAATAAACTGTTATTAATGGTTCAGTAAGTTGGTTTGCATTAACACTCTAAAGTCTTTAATTTAAAGACTTTAGAAGGTTTAGACTATTGAGTGAATTTTATAAAGTAAACTGATAGGTCTAAAGGACTCTATGGCACTAACTAAATAAAGTGCTCTTAACAGTTAGTAAGTCGGTTTGCATTAACACTCTAAAGTCCTTTAATTTAAAGACTTTAGAAGGTTTAGACTATTGAGTGAATTTTTATAAAGTAAAATGATAGGTCTAAAGGACTCTATGGCACTAACTAAATAAAGTGCTCTTAACAGTTTAGTAAGTCGGTTTGCATTAACACTCTAAAGTCTTTAATTTAAAGACTTTTAGGAGGTTTAGACCATGAGTAAATTTTATAAAGTAAACTGCTCATTCTAAAGGACTCTATAGGACTAACTAAATGAACTGCTACTAACAGTTTAGTAAGGTGGTTTGCATTAACACTCTAAAGTCTTTAATTTAAAGACTTTATAAGGTTTAGGACTGTTGAGTAAAGATTATAAAGTAAACTGCTCAGTCTAAAGGAATCTATGGGACTAACTAAATGAACTGTTATTAACAGTTTAGTAAGTTTGGTTGCATTAAACACTCTAAAGTCTTTAACTTAAAGACTTGAGAAAGGTTTAAACTATTGAGTAAAGTTTATAAAGTAAACTACTCAGTCTAAAGAACTCTATGGGACTAACAAAATAAACTACTATTAACAGTTTAGTAAGTGGTTTGCATTAAAGGTATAAAGTCTTTAATTTAAAGACTTTAGAGTGTTACACTATTGAGTAAATTTATAAAGTAAACAGCTCAGTCTAAGGATTCTACGAAACTAACTAAATAAACTGCTATAAACAGTTTAGTATGTTGGTTTGCATTAACGGTCTAAAGTCTTTAATTTAAACAGTTTAGAAACCTTAGACTATCAAGAGAAATTTGTAAAGTATAATGCTCTGTCTAAAGGACTTAAGGCACAAACTAAATAAAATGACATTAACAGTATAATAAGTTGGTTTGCATTAACGCTCTAAAGTCTTTAATTTAAAGACTTTAGAAGGTTTAGACTATTGAGTGAACTTTATAAAGTAAACACCTCAGTCTAAAGGACTCTATGGGACTAACTAAATAAACCGTTATTAACGGTTTAGTAAGTTGGTTTGCATTAACACTCTAAAATCTTTAATTTAAAGTCTTTAGAAGGTTTAAACTATTTGAGTGAAGTTTATAAAGTACACAGCTCAGTCTAAAGGAATCTATGAAACTAACTAAAATAAACTGCTTTTAACAGTTTAGTAAGTTGGTTTGCATTAACACTCTAAGTCTTTAATTTAAAGACTTTAGAAGGTTTAGACTATTGAGTAAATTTTATAAAGTAAACTGGTCGGTCTAAAGGACTTATGGGACTAACTAAATAAACTGCTATTAACAGTTCAGTAAGATGGTTTGCATTAACACTCTAAAGCCTTAAATTAAAGAGTTTAGAAGGTTTACACTATTGAGTGAAGTTCAGAAAGGAAACAGCTCAGTATATAGACTCCATGGGACTAACTAAATCACCTTGACTTTATACCTGATGACAAATGCTGACATAACTCTGTAACAGGAATGTCTTTAGCACATGATAGGCACTTCTCCACAGGCTATATGTACATGTATGAACAAATATGCTCCAGACTAATAGCCTTACCCAGGTGGAAGATGGCAGGGTGTCAAGTCTAAATCTCTCTGTAATGGAATGATGTATGTTCTAGAGTTACCAATTCTTTCTTGTAAGGTTCTTGGTGAGGTTAAGCAAATAGATGAGAGTGGTTCTAAAAACCGTGAATGACACTTGCGCTTTGCAAATATGAAGCCACCAGAATCTTTTAATTTTGGAAATGCTCCATGCAATAACTCTCACAAAACTCTTCCCCTGAGCAGTCAACATTTTCAACAACAAATCTTCTTTCCCCAAGCCCAGCTTCCAACAAAGCATCTTTCTCTGTATCAGTAGTTGGTATGATATCTTGAGCACAACGACTTAAAACAAACAAATTTGTGTGTCCATGTCCTCGCTGCACGTTTACATGGTCGCTTGTCAGTAGGTTCACAGAACGTCTCTTCTGTCCTAAAAAAGATGATGTTGGAGTAAATTCTCTGCTAAAAGAACTTTTATTTCTTGATTCTCGAACTCGAGCAGTCAGGCTTCCCTGGCCCTCGGAGATTGTTCAGTGCAAAATCACACATTTTGTTGAACTATGGTATCCCCTGCATTATCTATATATACATAGATAGATATACATTAAAGGTCATTTATCAACCTATATAACTGCATGCAGATGTCTCCTAGACTATGATACCAACAACTGGGCAAAAGTTTGAATAAGTTGTCGTTTTTCTGGTATGCCAGCTGATCTGTACACATCATCATGCTTTTGTCTTTGAATGCAAGTGACTAGATACATGTAGCATGCATTTACAGTACATACACACACACACACGATTTAGTCTCACCAGAGCTAGTGGTAGGGCCAGCTGATGATGGTGTAGGCAACGGAATTGACGCAAGAATTCTTATTGCCTCTTGGGCCTTTTCACAAGATCCTGTGAAAAAAAACCTGCCATGTTGGAAACTGCCCTAGTGAAATAAGTCAACTTCATTGGTTAAATATAAACACTTAACTGTTGACACTTACAGACGACCAAAAGTGCTCTCTCAAACTTCAAACTTATCTTCGTACCACTATAAAGACTCAGCAAACAGTAGCAAGATGTTCGTTTCTACTTCTAGATACCTTTTTGGCGGTACAAAGAGGACAAAGCTTGACACAGCAAAATCTGATTGGTCACCGAACTATGACTCCATTATTACTATATTATTATTATTATTATTATTATTATTATATTATTATTATAATTAAGTGTTTTTATACTTTTAAATAATAATTTTTGAAGTTCACTATTGTCTCTTATATCATCTACAAAATGTCCATATTAGTTCTTTTGCCATTACTCTGTTATTAATGTAATTTCAATGTAAATTTTGAAAACTATCAATTTTTTTTATTTTATCATATTTCTAATTTGATTCAGTTCTTTCCACTTCACTAAATTATATTTGAAGATGCTCTGCTGTCCCTATTTTATCCACCTCTGATCATGATGGACTGTCTCTTCTAATTGGCCATACGCATTCTTAAAACCAACAGTCTAGTCAGTGAAATATAGTTTTGAATTACTTTTATGCTGACTTGTTCAAAATTCATTTCTTCTTTCTAAAATAAGCTGGGAAAAACCTCTTATACTTTAACTATAATAACAGGAGTTAGAAAGAACATTTATGAGCATCATGAATGTATATCAAAAACAATTCTTTCTAAAAGACCTACCAGGATCAACAGTGAGATTTGATGTGCTATTAAAAATTAAAAAATGTTCTTATTGAAATAATAATATTCTACCTCAAGCACTACAGCAACATGCTATAAATATTTTAAGAATCATGTTGCATCCTCAATTACATGTGCAAAAAAGGAATACATTTCTAATCTTATTCTTAATACAAGAAGTTCTGGATATGGTAATGTTTTAATAATAGATACACAAAAGTGTTCCCAACATTATCCATTAAAATTTAATACTTGACCTCAATAAAGTTAATGCATTAATGAATGACATCTTCACATCATGTTTCAATGATCAACTTTCATATTTACAATGATTTTATCCTAATGATTGTCCTGTGAGTAATATCCGCTCTGAAGATGAAGTCCACTGTTTAATTTATTATATTAACTGTATTTCCACTAAGCCATTCTTTGTTGGGTGTAGTGAAATGGAGGAAAACGATAAAAATTGTGTACTAATGGCACATTTTGGTACTCTACATATAAGCTAATACACAAAGGCAAGGTTTATTATAGAATTTATGTTTGAAGGGGGGGGGGGGTTGGGATTGATCAAAAGTAACAAAGTGTGCAAACTAAAATTCTAGGCAGGTACTGGGGGAGTCCTTCCCAGAACATTTTGGAAATTTAGGTCCTCACTTGTTTTTGTGGCTTTTGGGATTAAAAAAAGTTATAACTAATGATTATATCAAGGACAAATGTATTTGTTCTAAGTGGTGTCATAATGACTAATAGTGCTTTGTAAATTACACGACACATATTGTATAACATGACATCTGATTACAAAATATACATACTTCAGTAATTCCAGTAACTCCCAGTACTGCCCTGCTGGTTGGTGTTTCTATTCTAGCTTGAGCCCTTCCAAGAATCCATAGCTGATGTGGTGTTCTGTTGTGTGTTATATGGAGAGGATGATACACCATGCCTCACGAAACATGTCCACTTGATATTGAATAATTGGTAGATAAACAAAGTGAAGGGCACATATATCAAACTTCACTAGCTGGATCTAATAGACCCACTTCTTTCAGTGAATAGAATAGGAAGTAATAGAAACTAATGCAGCCTTGTGTGGACACTTCTACCACAGATAAAAACTCCTCTGTCCAGACCTCTCTCAGAATGTTCGAGCATGAACCATCCAACTAGAACATTTTCTCCTCCATAGTCCGAACGTACACGAGATGGTAATCCATAACACTCGACAGCTTGCAGAAATGCATTAAAAACAGTCGCAGCTCAGATAGAGGCTACTTTTAAGTAAACTGGAACTCTGCTATATCCATCTATATCCATGTATTACTAATCTCCATCTTATAAGTTTCCTATCCATCAATGTGCCACAAAGCATTTGGGCTTGCAACATTATATTGTGATGATGAAGAGTTCTACGTTGCCTAGTTTCAAGTCCCAATGGGGTCAACACATGAATAGACTTCTTTACTTTTTGTCGTTGTAATATCACACCATTAACTTTAAAGGGTCTGTATGATCATATAAGCAGGTAAGCATGTCACAATCTCCTTAACTAGATCATCTTAAATCTTCATTAGTTATGTCACTGAACGATTATGTTCTATCCAGAACTCCTTTAATTTTCTTTTTTTAATCATACGTGTAGAGCAAATGATCAGTGCTGCAATATCAGTTTCTTTAAATCCAATTTTCAACTGAGAATCTAACTTGATCCTCATATAGTCTAAAGGTAGTCAACCACAACACCCAAGTAATCACCCCATTCATAGTCATGTGTCACAATCTATACTTGGGGTGCAACATTATATTGTTGAAAATGAAGAGTTCTATGTAGCCTAGTTTCAGCCATGACCTCTTTCACCCAAAGTAATCACCTACATTTCATAGTCAGTAGTTAATTGCACAATCAATTGGCGGACTATACCAGTCCCAGGAGTGAAGTCCCAGTGATTAGGAACCAGCATTTCTAGGTGTACACATGCTTTCAAATAAATAATCACATCCTTCTTAGCACCTATAGAATTCAAGGGATAGATTCTCTTCATCATCTCTATTCCTTCTTTGAGTATGTCTATGCTCTCAATCCAACCCTCCATCTTTATCAGTACACACAAACAACACACTTGGAGTTTAAATTGATTATAGTCATTGTAGTATTGTGTAGGTGTAGTGAGTGAAAAGGTACATGTACAGGCTGTTGGATAGAAGGTTGTTGGATTATTGAACTACTTATCTTTGCAATCCTCTAAATAGTCTCCAAAAAGTATGTATGTTGCCATTTCTTCTATGGCTTGAATTATCAGAATAGCGAACTCGGTTTGAAACAGAGACTTAATACTCACTATTAGGAATAGAAGAACAAACACATTATCACAGACTACATGTACTATTGAATTTTCTATTCAATCAATACCTGGAGCAATTCAGTATGGTGTGATGAAGTAGTTAACAGCTTTCCAGACTATTCAAGTGAGACTTCATGGCATCTGCCATATACTAAGAGTTTGAAGTCCATTCAATAGTTGATCAAGTTCCAACTTTTGATCAAAGTATGTATAGTTTGAGTTAAGGACTGCCATTTTCAATCATAGAGATTTGGTTTTAAAATCTGTCATAGAGATGTTTAAAACTTTATGTTATGTGAATAGCACTTAAGACCATGGTAATCATGTTCATTAAGGTGATGTCATTCTTGTATATGGATTACTACTAACATCACTTTCATAGACATCTTCTGCCAAAACTTCAGTATCACTCATTGGCCAATTTGACTTAAGGAAATTTGAGTTAAGGACTGCCATAAGTTGTTAAGGACTTTATGTTTGTGATTAGGCTGTAAGACCATTGCAATTAAGGTCATGTCATTCTTCTCATACGAATTTGTTAATAATGTCACTTTGAAAGATATCTTGTCCCAAAACTTCAGTATCTAATAATCCATTGGTCATTTTCACTCATATAAATTAAGTTTAAAGATTGCGATAGAGATTGTAAGACTTAGGTTTGGCATTAGGGCTTAAGGCTCTTGTAATCATGACTATTGAGGTGTTGTTTCTCTATAAGGGGAATTGGTTATTAAATCAGTGAATGGTAGTCAGATCAGTAATATACATGGATGATAGGATATATAGTAGTTATGTTGGTACCTGTGTCAGACTGTAAGTTACACCTCTTTGAATGCTGAAAAAGTCATTCTATTAAAACAATGATTATAGCCACATACATAAACACACATTAAACAATTATGCCTTATACACAGTTAGTACAAAATTTATATGTATGACTTCAAAAGTGAATTTGTAAGCCAATAGTCATCCACAGAATGATTTCAACTGCTATAACGTCTTTGACAGTGCTGTACTCACTGTTTATATAGGAAAGCAATGACAAGTACATGTATGCATGTGAAGTATGCTGTGAGGCACACACTTACTCATATGTCTCTATATATACATGGACATGTTAACTTTGGTCATTTTCACTTTATGCTCTTTGTCATGACCAACTCTCTGTCTACTAACACATCAGTTGTCCTTTCAAATAAGATCACAACGTCATCTTATTTGAGGCAAAAATTTAGGGTTGTAAATATGCAACACTTGACCTTTCCTTTCAATACTAAATGCTGACTGAGTTTTAGCTTTCTTTATATAATTCATGCTGTATATTATTCACTTAACTGATTGTCAGCGATAGTCCTTCAATAATGATTCTCATGATCACAATTTCCTTTTTTACTTTTTGATAGTTTATGCCAAACAGAGCAAAGAATGAGCGCATAACATAAACTAGTACAAAACACACATCTTGAATATAAGAAATACCCTAATATAAGTTGGTTATGTACAATAGATTTGAAGTGGGGTAATGGGGATAATAATTAAGAGCACTGAAGTTTCGGTCATGAAATAAATTTATTCACCAAATGTTTCAACAGTTAATACAACTGTTATCATCAGTGGCTACGTACTAAAATACAACATAAATAGGACTGGTTTTCATTGTTATATTTTATTATGTAGCCACACGATGATAACAGTTGTACTTACTGTGAAACATTTGGCCAATAAATTTTATTTGGTCAATAGTAAAGCATGAATCTTACTACTATAAATTAATATCATTACAAATCATTAACAAATCCACTAGATGTTAAGGACTTTGACACAAATTATCTATGGAAATAATAGGCAGAGTTTGTAAAATATAACAACTTCTGAAGAACAACTTCTTTACTTTCAATAGTTGATAATTTAAGGAAATAACATATTATTATAACTATGACTGGTGTGCCTATTTGATGTATTTGGTGTGCATAGTACTGACCCTTTAATTACTTCTGAAATGACTGGTAGTTCTATTAAGCAAACAACCATTAATTAGTGATAATATATATAATTACCAATTAATAACAGAGAAAAAAAATTTCATACATAACCAACAAGAATCAGTGAAAAGAACTAATTAGACATTCTGTGGACAATATAGAAACCAAAAGTGAACTTCAAATTATTATAAAATTTAGAAATGACTTATAACAATAACAATACTACTACTACTACTACTACTAAACTAATAGTAATACTATTAATAATACTTAATAATGATAATGGTAAAATAATAAATTAATGTTAACAAAAATAATAATAGTAATAGCCATTAAAAATAATAATGATAATAATAATAACAACAACAGTAACAATAATAATAATATAATATTTGTTGCAGACTTGGATCTATTGACATGTTGTGGCACACAAAGGAGGCATTGATGTTGCATATTTCGTTGTGTCTTATGGAGGGAAAACCCCCCAACGGACAAGATAGCAATTGTTCAGTTGTAAAGAGTTGGCCACAATTACAACGTGAAGAAGAATTCTTAATGGACCAGCCATAGCAAAGATATAATGCTGTCTTATGTAGTGTGAATTCATGAAATTCGATTGGTAAAACAGAGAGCCAGATGAACAACTTTTTTCACTAAAAAGATCCATAGCCTTCTGAAGGTTAGGGCCTAGTTTGTTATAAAGGGCAGCTGCATTATCCCTGTTTATATTTCCTCTTTTCTCCTTGAATGGAGGTTTTGATTCGGAGTTGTTCCCAGCTACAGTCCATTAGGTTTGCAGATGTTGATTACTTGTTAATGAGTTTAATGAGGGGGCCACAAATTGAAGAAAATTGTACTGATGCAAAAGTAGCTGGTTTCTGTAATCCCAGACTTCACAGGAGAGTTGGTAAGGCCAAAAGGTCCCGTTCCAGTTCTCCAGGTGGGTTTCTGTCAGATAGGGAGGGAATAAATTTTAATCGCAGGTCTCTTCCAAAGGTTGGAGGTTTTCTTATAGAAAAGTTGCCAACAAATCTGTAATCTGAAAGAAGTAAGTCCAATGTGACATTATGTGTGAGTGAAGGCTGCATAAGCAGCATGACGATGGGACTTAGTGATGAAGTTCAGGGTGTTAAGCTCTCACACCAAAGACTGATCTTATTTTAAACAATTTGTCTTATGAAGTTGTGAGATCCAATAGCATCTTCAAGATATTCAAACCCATCTGAACTAATCTGTATCCCAGAACCAGCAGAGACCCTCCTTGCCTCATAGTTAAAGTCGGGTTTTAGAAGTAATTGAGTCTTCCAATTATTGGAGAGTAACCATAGTGTTGGGCTAGCGTATTTGGCTGATCCCATCACAAATTCAAATTCTGAACACTACCACCAGCAGCTGAATCATCAGCATACCAGACTGACGTGTTTTTCCTAAGGTGATCAATCATTAGTAATGTGCTTATCCATACATGACCATAGCCAGGGGGTCTCTCTTGAGATGGTATATTGCCATAGAATGTGGAGGAGAGATAATAATAATAATAATAACAATAATACCAATAATAATCATCATCTCATAAATATCACAAATGAGAACAAAAGTAAATAGCATATTGAGAACATCACCTTAGCAAGTACCTTCATATAATAAGAAGAGAATCGTTCTGTTCATCACCACGCCCAATTGTGACGCCTACTTCATCCCCACCTTAATACTGAAATGGAAGGAATTTCCAGTATTATCGAATATCGATACTTACAAACATTGCTAATTGTACCTGTAAAATAGTGAATTCGCGAATTGCAATAATTGCGAAATTCACAGCCAAATCGTGAATTTTGAAATGTAAAAATCGGGAATTTCTGGTAAATCGTGAAATTTGAATATTCAATAATCGTGAATTACTAGTAAAATCGTGAATTTTGAGTGTGCAATAATCGTGAATTTGGCGCCTATTTTTGGTCGTCGTTCGTATTCCATAATTAACAGTTTAGTGAGTTAATTTGCATTAACACTCTGAAGTTTTTAATTTAAAGACTTTAGAAGGTTTAGACTATTGAGTAAAGTTTATAAAGTAAACTGCTCAGTCTAAAGGACTCTATGGGTCTAACGAAATAAACTACTTTTAACTGTTTAGTAAGTTGGTTTGCATTAAAAGTATAAAGTCTTTAATTTAAATACTTTAGAAGGTTTAAAGTATTGAGTGAGCTTTATAAAGTAAACAGCTCAGTCTAAAGAACTCTATGAAACTAAACTCAATAAACTGCTATTAACAGTTTAGTAAGTTGGTCTGCATTAACACTCTAAAGTCTTTAATTTAAAGACTTTAGAAGGTTTAGACTATTGAGTATATTTTATAAAGTAAACTGGTCAGTCTAAAGGACTTATGGGACTAACTAAATAAACTGCTATTAACAGTTCAGTGAGGTGGTTTGCATAAACACTCTAAAGTCTTTAAATTAAAGAGTTTAGAAGGTTTAGACTATTGAGTGAGTTTATAAAGTAAAGAGCTCAGTCTAATGGGACTCAATGGGACTAACTTAATAAAACTGCTATTAACAGTTTAGTAAGTTGGTTTGCATTAACACTCTAAAGTCTTTAATTTAAAGACTTTAGAAGGTTTAGAATATTGAGTAAATTTTATAAAGCAAACTGGTCAGTCTAAAGGACATATGGGACTGACTAAATAAACAGCTATTAACTGTTTCAGTAAGGTGGTTTGCAATTAAACTCTTAAGTCTTTAAATTAAAGAGTTTAGAATTTTATAAAGTAAACAGCTCAGTTTAAAGGACTCTATGAAACTAACTAAATAAATTGTTATTAACAGTTTAGTAAGTTGGTTTGCAATAACACTGTAAAGTCTTGAATTTAAAGATTTTAGAAGATTTAGACTATTGAGTAAATTTTATAAAGTAAACTGCTCATTCTAAAGGATACTGTGGGACTAACTAACTAAACTGCTATTAACAGTTTAGTAAGGTGGTTTGCATTAAAACTCTAAAGTCTTTAATTTAAAGACTTTAGGAGGTTTAGACTATTGAGTAAAGTTTATAAAGTAAACTGCTCTGTCTAAAGGACTCTATGGGACTAACGAAATAAACTACTGTTAACAGTGTAGTAAGTTGGTTTGCATTAAAAGTATAAAGTCTTTAATTTTGAAGACTTTAAAAGGTTTAGACTATTGAATAAAGTTTAGAAAGTAAATAGCTCAGTCTAAAGGACTATGTGGGACTAACTAAATAAACTATTATTAACAGATTAGTAAGTTGGTTTGCATTAACACAAAAAAGTCTTTAATTTAAAGACTTTAGAAGGTTTAGACTATTGAGTAAAGTTTATAATGTAAACTACTCAGTCTAATGGACTCTATGGGACTAACGAAATAAACTACTATTAACAGTTTAGTAAGTTGGTTTGCATTAAAAGTATAAAGTCTTTAATTTAAAGACTTTAGAGTGTTTAGACTATGGAGTGAAGTTTATAAAGTAAACAGCTCAGTCTAAAGGACTCTACGAAACTAAATAAATAAACTACTATTATCAGTTTAGTATGTTGGTTTGCATTAACGATCTAAAGTCTTTAATTTAAACAGTTTAGAAACCTTAGACTATTAAGTGAAATTTGTAAAGTATAATGCCCTGTCTAAAGGACTTAATGGCACAAACTAAATAAAATGACATTAACAGTATAATAAGTTGGTTTGCATTAACGCTCTAAAGTCTTTAATTTAAAGACTTTAGAAGAATTAGACTATTGAGTGAACTTTATAAAGTAAACTGCTCAGTCTAAAGGACTCTATGGGGCTAACTAAATAAACTGTTATTAACGGTTTAGTAAGTTGGTTTGCATTAACACTCTAAAGTCTTTAATTTAAAGACTTTAGAAGGTTTAAACTATCGAGTGAAGTTTTTAAAGTAAACTGATAGGTCTAAAGGACACTACGGCACTAACTAAATAAACTGCTACTAACAGTTTAGTAAGTTGGTTTGCATTAACACTCTAAAGTCTTTAATTTAAAGACTTTAGAAGGTTTAGACTATTGAGTGAAGTTTATAAAGTAAACAGCTCAGTGTAAAGTAATCTATGAAACTAACTAAAAAAAACTGCTATTAACAGTTTAGTAAGTTGGTTTGCATTAACACTCTAAAGTCTTTAATTTAAAGACTTTAGAAGGTTTAGACTATTGAGTAAATTTTATAAAGTAAACTGGTCAGACTAAAGGAATTATGGGACTAACTAAATAAACTGCTATTAACAGTTCAGTAAGGTGGTTTACATTAACACTCTAAAGTCTTTAATTTAAAGAGTTTAGAAGGTTTAGACTGTTGAGTGAAGTTTAGAAAGTGAACAGCTCAGTCTATAGGACTCTATGGGACTAACTAAATAAACTGCTATTAACAGTTTAGTAAGTTTGTTTGCATTAACACTCTAAAGTCTTTAAATTAAAGAGTTTAGAATGTTTAGACTATAGAGTGAAGTTTATAAACTAAAGAGCTCTGTCTAATGGACTCTATGGGACTAACTTAATAAACTGCTATTAACAGTTTAGTGAGTTGGTTTGCATTAACACTCTAAAGTCTTTAATTTAAAGACTTTAGAAGTTTAGAATATTGAGTAAAGTTTATAAAGTAAATTGCACAGTCGAAAGGACTCCATGGGACTAACGAAATTAACTACTTTCAGCCGTTTAGTAAGTTTGTTTGCATTAAAATTATAGAGTCTTTAATTTAAAGACTTTAGAAGGTTTAAAATATTGAGTGAGGTTTTTAAAGTAAACATCTCAGTCTAAAGGACTCTGTGAAGCTAACGAAATGAACTGCTATTAACAGTTTAGTAAGTTGGTTTGCATTAAGACTCTAAAGTTTTAATATAAAGACTTTAGAAGTTTTAGACTATTGAGTAAATTTTATAAGGTAAACTGGTCAGTCTAAATGACATATGGGACTAACTAAATAAACTGCTATTAACAGTTTAGTAAGTTGGTTTGCATTATCACTCTAAAGTCCTTAAATTAAAGAGTTTAGAAAGTTTAGACTATTGATTGAAGTTTATAAAGTAAACAGCTCAGTCTAAAGGCCTCTATGGGAGTAACTAAATAAACTTCTATTAACAGTTTAGTATGTCGGTTTGCATTAATGACCTAAAGTCTTTAATTTAAAGTCTTTAGAAGCCTTAGACTAATAAGTGAAATTTGTAAAGTAAACTGCTCAGTCTAAAGGACTTAACGCCACTAAGTAATTAAAATTGTATTAACAGTATAATAAGTTTGTTTGCATTAACGCTTTAAAGTCTTTAATTTAAAGACATTAGAAGGTTTAGACTATTGAGTGAATTTTATCAAGTAAACTGCTCATTCTAAAGGACTCTATGGGACTAACTAAATAAAACTGCTATTGACAGTTTAGTATGTCTTTTTGCATTAACACTCTAAAGTCTTTAATTTAAAGACTTTAGAAGGTTTAGACTATTTAGTGAAGATTATAAAGAAGAAATATGGGACTAACTATATAAAATGCTATTAACAGTTTAGTAAGTTGGTTTGCATTAACACTCTAAATTCTTTAAATTATAGAGTTTAGAAGGTTTAGACTATTGATTGCAGTTTATAAAGTAAAAAGCTCAGTCTAAAAGACTCTATGGGACTAACTAAATATACTGTTATTAACAGTTTAGTAAGTTGGTTTGCATTAACACTCTAAAGTCTTTAATTTAAAGACCTTAGAAGATTTAGACTAATGAGTAAATTTTATAAGGTAAACTGCTCATTCTAAAGGACTCTATGGGACTAACTAAATAAACTGCTACTAACAGTTTAGTAAGTTTGTTTGCATTAACACTCCAAAGTCTTTAATTTAATGACTTTAGAAGGTTTAGACTATTGAGTGAAATTTGTAAAGTATAATGCTCTGTCTAAAGGACTTAATGGCACAAACTAAATAAAATGGCATTAACAGCATAATAAGTTGGTTTGCGCTAACGCTCTAAAATCATTAATTTAAAGAGTTTAGAAGGTTTAGACTATTGAGTGAAGTTCATAAAGTAAACAGCACAGTGTAAAGGACTCTATGGGACTAACTAACTAAACTGCTATTAATAGTTTAGTAAGTTGGTTTGCATTAACACTCTAAAGTCTTTAATTTAAAGACTTTAGAAGGTTTAGACTATTGAGTGAAGTTTATAAAGTAAACGGCTCAGTCTAAAGGACTCTATGAAACTAACTAAATAAACTGCTATTAACAGTTTAGTAAGATGGTTTGCATTAACACTCTAAAGTCTTTAATTTAAAGACTTTAGAAGTTTTAGACTATTGAGTAAATTTTATAAAGTAAACTGGTCGGTCTAAAGGACTTATGGGACTAACTAACGAAACTGCTATTAACAGTTCAGTAAGTTGGTTTGCATTAACACTCTAAGTCTTTAAATTAAAGAGTTTAGAAGGTTTAGACTATTGAGTGAAGTTTAGAAAGTAAAGAGCTCAGTCTAAAGGACTCTATGGGACTAAATAAATAAACTGCTATTAACAGTTTAGTGAGTTGGTTTGCATTAACACTCTAAAGTCTTTAAATTAAAGAGTTTAGAAAGTTTAGACTATTGAGTGAAGTTTATAAAGTAAAGACCTCAGTCTAATGGACTCTATGGGACTAACTTAATAAACTGCTATTAACTATTTAGTGACTTTCTTTGCATTAACACTCTAAAGTCTTTAATTTAAAGTCTTTAGAAGGTTTAGATTATTGAGTAAAGTTTATAAAGTAAACTGCTCAGTCGAAAGGACTCTATGGGACTAACGAAATAAACTACATTCAACCGTTCAGTAAGTTTGTTTGCATTAAAAGTATAAAGTCTTTAATTTAAAGACCTTAGAAGGTATAAGTATTGGGTGAGGTTTATAAAGTAAACATCTCAGTCTAAAGGACTCTATGAAACTAACTAAATGAACTGCTATTAACAGTTTGGTAAGTTGGTTTGCATTATGACTCTAAAGTCTTTAATTTAAAGACTTTAGAAGTTTTAGACTATTGAGTAAATTTTATAAAGTAAACTGGTCAGTCTAAAGGACATATGGGACTAACTAAATCAACTGCTATTAACAGTTTAGTAAGTCGGTCTGCATTAACACTCTTAAGTCTTTATATTAAAGAGTTTAGAAAGTTTAAACTATTGATTGATGTTTATAAAGTAAACAGCTCAGTCTAAAGGCCTCTAAGGGAGTAACTAAATAAACTTCTATTCAATTTAGTATGTCGGTTTGCATTAATGATCTAAAGTCTTTAATTAAAGTCTTTAGAAGCCTTAGACTAGTAAGTGAAATTTGTAAAGTAAACTGCTCAGTCTAAAGGACTTAATGCCACTAAGTAATTAAAATGGTATTTACAGTATAATAAGTTGGTTTGCATTAACGCTATATAGTCTTTAATTTAAAGACATTAGAAGGTCTAGACCATTGAGTGAATTTTGTAAAGTAAACTACTCATTCTAAAGGACTCTATGGTACTAAATATATAAACTGCTATTGACAGTTTAGTAAGTCGGTTTGCATTAACACTCTAAAGTCTTTAAATTAAAGACTTTAGAAGGTTTAGACTATTTAGTGAAGTTTATAAAGAGGACATATGGGACTAACTAAATAAACTACTATTAACAGTTTAGTAAGTTGGTTTGCATTAACACTCTAAATTCTTTAAATTATAGAGTTTAGAAGTTTAGACCATAGATTGAAGTTTATAAAGTAAAAAGCTCAGTCTAAAGGACTCTATGGGACTAACTAAACAAACTGTTATTAACAGTTTAGTAAGTTGGTTTGCATTAACACTCTAAAGTCTTTAATTTAAAGACTTTAGAAGGTTTAGACTATTGAGTAAATTTTATAAAGTAAACTGCTCATTCTAAAGGACTCTATGGGACTAACTAAATAAACTGCTACAAACAGTTTAGTAAGTTTGTTTGCATTAACACTCTAAAGTCTTTAATATAAAGACTTTAGAAGGTTTAGACTATTGAGTAAAGTTTAGAAAGTAAATAGCTCAGTGTAAAGGACTCTTCGGGAATAACTAGATAAACTGTTATTCACAGTTTAGTAAGTTGGTTTGCATTAATACTCTAAAGTCTTTAATTTAAAGACTTTAGAAGGTTTAGACTATTGAGCAAAGTTTATAAAGTAAACTACTCAGTCTAAAGGACTCTATGGGACTAACGAAATAAAATACTATTAACAGTTTACTAAGTTGGTTTGCATTAAAAGTATAAAGTCTTTAATTTAAAGACTTTAGAGTGTTTAGACTATTGAGTGAAGTTTATAAAGTAAACAGCTCAGTCTAAGGGATTCTACGAAACTAAATAAATAAACTGCTATTAAGAGTTTAGTATGGTTTGCATTAACGGTCTAAAGTCTTTAATTTAAACAGGTTAGAAAACTTAGACTAGTAAGTGAAATTTGTAAAGTATAATGCTCTGTCTAAAGGACTTAATGGCACAAACTAAATAAAATGACATTAAAAGTATAATAAGTTGGTTTGCATTAACGCTCTAAAGTCTTTAATTTAAAGACTTTAGAATATTTAGACTATTGAGTGAAGTTTATAAAGTAAACAGCTCAGTCTAAAGGACTCTATGGGACTAACTAAATAAACTGTTATTAACGGTATAGTAAGTTGGTTTGCATTAACACTCTAAAGTCTTTAATTTAAAGTCTTTAGATGGTTTAAACTATTGAGTGAAGTTTTAAAGTAAAATGATAGGTCTAAAGGACTCTATGGCACAAACTAAATAAACTGCTATGAACAGTTTATTAAGTTGGTTTGCATTAAGACTCTAAAGTCTTTAATTTAAAGACTTTAGAAGGTTTAGACTATTGAGTGAAGTTTATAAAGTAAACAGCTCAGTCTAAAGGAATCTATGAAACTAACTAAATAAACTGCTATTAACAGTTTAGTAAGTTTGTTTGCATTAACACACTAAAGTCTTTAATTTAAAGACTTTAGAAGGTTTAGACTATTGAGTAAATTTTATAAAGTAAACTGGTCAGTCTAAAAGACTTATGGGACAAAATAAAAAAAACTGCTATTAACAGTTCAGTAAGATGGTTTGCATTAACACTCTAAAGTCTTTAAATTAAAGAGTTTAGAAGGTTTAGACTATTGAGTAAAAGTTTATGAAGTAAGCAGCTCAGTCTATAGGACTCTATGGGACTAACTAAATAAACTACTATTAAGAGTTTAGTAAGTTGGTTTGCATTAACACTCTAAAGTCTTTAAATTAAAGAGTTTAGAATCTTTAGACTATTGAGTAAAGTTTATAAAGTAAACTGCTCAGTGTAAAGGACTCTATGGGAATAACGAAATAAACTACTTTCAACCGTTTAGTAAGTTTGTTTGCATTAAAAGTATAAAGTCTTTAATTAAAAGACTTTAGAAGGCTTAAACTATAGAGTGAGGTTTATAAAGTAAACATCTAAGTCTAAAGGACTCTATGAAACTAACTGAATGAACTGCTATTAACAATTTAGTAAGTTGGTTTGCATTAACACTCTAAAGTCTTTAATTTAAAGACTTTAGAAGGTTTAGACTATTGAGTGAAGTTTATAAAGTAAACTGATAGGTCTAAAGGACTCTATGGCACTAACTAAATAAAGTGCTATTAACAGATTAGTAAGTAGGTTTCCATTAACATTGTAAAGTCTTTAATTTAAAGACTTTAGAAGGTTTAGACTATTGAGTAAATTTTATAAAGTTAACTGCTCATTCTAAAGGACTCTATGGGACTAACTAAATAAACTGCTACTAACAGTTTTGAAAAGTGGCTTGCATTAACACCATAAAGTCTTTAATTTAAAGACTTTAGAAGGTTTAGACTATTGAGTGATGTTTATAAAGTAAACAGCTCAGTCTAAAGGACTCTATGGGACTAACTAAATAAACTGTTTTTAACAGTTCAGTAAGTTGGTTTGCAATAACACTCTAAAATCTTTAATTTAAAGACTTTAGAAGGTTTAGACTATTGAGTGAAGTTTATAAAGTATACTGATAGGTCTAATGGACTCTATGGCACTAACTAAATAAACTGCTATTAACAGTTTAGTAAGTTGGTTTGCATTAACATTCTAAAGTCTTTAATTTAAAGACTTTAGAAGGTTTAGACTATTGAGTAAAGTTTATAAAGTAAACTGCTCATTATAAAGGACTCTATAAAGGACTAACTAAATAAACTGCTACTAATAGTTTTGTAAGGTGGTTAGCATTAACACTATAAAGTCTTTAATTTAAAGACTTTAGAAGGTTTATACTATTGAGTAAAGTTTATAAAGTAAACTTTTCAGTCTAAAGGACTCTATGGGACTAACTAAATAAAATGGCATTAACAGTATAAGAAGTTGGTTTGCATTAATGCTCTAAAGTCTTTAATTTAAAGACTTTAGAAGGTTTAGACTATTTAGTGAAGTTTATAAAGTAAACAACTCAGTCTAAAGGACTCTATGGGACTAACTAACTAAACTGTTATTAACAGTTTAGTAAGTTGGTTTGCAATAACACTCTAATATCTTCAATTTAAAGACTTTAGAAGGTTCAGACTATTGAGTGAAGTTTATAAAGTATACTGATAGGTCTAAAGGAATCTATGGCACTAACTAAATAAACTGCTATTAACAGTTTAGTAAGTTGGTTTGAATTAACACTCTAAAGTCTTTAATTTTAAAACTTTAGAAGGTTTAGACTATTGAGTGAAGTTTATAAAGTAAACAGCTCAGTCTAAAGGACTCTATGAAACTAACTAAATAAACTGCTATTAACAGTTTAGTAAGTTGGTTTGCATTAACGGTCTAAACTCTTTATTTTAAACAGTTTAGAAACCTTAGACTATTAAGTGAAATTTGTAAAGTATAAAGCTTTGTCTAAAGGACTTAATGGGAAAAACTAAATAAAATGGCCATTAACAGTATAATAAGTTTGTTTGCATTAACGCTCTAAAGTCTTTGATTTAAAGACTTTAGAAGGTTTAGACTATTGAGTGAAGTTTATAAAGTAAACAGCTCAGTCTAAAGGACTCTACGGGACTAACTAAATAAATTGTGATTAACAGTTTAGTAAGTTGCTTTGCATTAACACTCTAAAATCTTTAATTTAAAACTTTAGAAGGTTTAGACTATTGAGTGAAGTTTATTAACTATACTGATAGGTCTAAAGGACTCTATGGCACTAAATAAATAAACTGCTACTAACAGTTTAGTAAGTTGGTTTGCATTAACACTGTAAGTCTTTAATTTAAAGACTTTAGAAGGTTTAGACTATTGAGTGAAGTTTATAAAGTAAACAGCTCAGACTAAAGGACTCTATGGGACTAACTAAATAAACTGTTACTAACGGTTTAGTAAGTTGGTTTGCATTAACACTCTAAAGTATTTAATTTAAAGACTTTAGAAGGTTTAGACTATTGAGTGAAGTTTATCAAGTAAAAAGCTCAGTCTAAAGGACTCTACGAAAATAACTAAATAAACTGCAATTAACTGTTTAGTATGTTTGTTTGCATTAACTCTAAACTATTTAATTTAAACAGTTTAGAAACCTTAGACTATTGAGTGAAATTTGTAAAGTATAATGCTCTGTCCAAAGGACTTAATGGCACAAACTAAATAAAATGACATTAACAGTATAATAAGTTGGTTTGCATTAACGCTCTAAAGTCTTTAATTTAAAGACTTTAGAAGGTTTAGACTATTGAGTGAAGTTTATAAAGTAAACAGCTCAGTCTAAAGGACTCTATGGGACTAACTAAATAAACTTTTATTAACAGTTTAGTAAGTTGGTTTGCATTAACAATCTAAAGTATTTAATTTAAAGACTTTAGAAGGTTTACACTATTGAGTGAAGTTTATAAAGTAAACTGATGGGTCTAAAGGAATCTATGGCATTAACTAAATAAACTTCTATTAACAGTTTAGTAAGTTGGTTTGCATTAACATTCTAAAGTCTTTAATTTAAAGACTTTAGAAGGTTTAGACTATTGAGTGAAGTTTATAAATTATACAGCTCAGTCTAAAGGACTCTATGAAACTAACTAAATAAAGTGCTATTAAGAGTTTGGTAAGTTGGTTTGCATTAACACTCTAAAGTCTTCAATTTAAAGACTTTAGAAGGTTTAGATTATTGAGTAAATTTTATAAAGTAAACTGCTCATTCTAAAGGACTCTATGGGACTAACTAAATATACTGCTACTAACAGTTTAGTAAGGTGGTTTGCATTAACTCTATAAAGTCTTTAATTTAAAGACTTTAGAAGGTTTAGACTATTGAGTAATGTTTATAAAGTAAACTGTTCAGTCTAAAGGACTCTATGGGACTGACTATATAAACTGTTATTAACAGTTTAGTAAGTTTATTTGCACTAACACTCTAAAGTCTTAATTTAAAGACTTTAGAAGGTTTAGACTATTGAGAAATGTTTATAAAGTAAACTGCTCAGTCTAATGGACTATATGGGACTATCGAAATAAACTACTATTAACAGTTTAGTAAGTTTGTTTGCATTAAAGGTGTAAGGTCTTTAATTTAAAGACTTTAGAAGGTTTAGACTATTGAGTGAAGTTTATAAAGTAAACAGCTCAGTCTAAAGGACTCTACGAAACTAACTAAATAAACTGCTATTAACAGTTTAGTATGTTGGTTTGCCTTAACGATCTAAACTCTTTAATTTAAACAGTTTTAAAAACCTTAGACTATTACGTGAATTTTGTAAAGTATAATGCTCTGTCTAAAGGACTTAATGGCACAAACTAAATAAAATGGCATTAACAGTATAATAAGTTGGTTTCCATTAACGCTCTAAAGTCTTCAATTTAAAGACTTTAGAAGGTTTAGACTATTGAGTGAAGTTTATAAAGTAAACAGCTCAGTCTAAAGGACTCTATGGGACTAACTAAATAAACTGTTATTAACAGTTTAGTAAGTTGGTTTGCAATAAAATCTTTAATTTAAAGACTTTAGAAGGTTTAGACTATTGAGTGAAGTTTATAAAGTAGACATCTCAGTCTAAAGGACTCTACGAAAACTAACTAAATAAACTGCTATTAACAGTTTAGTATGTTGGTTTCGCCTTAACGGTCTAAATTCTTTAATTTAAACAGTTTAGAAACCTTAGACTATTAAGTGAAATTTGTAAAGTATAATGCTCTGTCTAAAGGACTTAATGGCACAAACTAAATAAAATGGCATTAACAGTATAGTAAGTTTGTTTGCATTAACGCTCTAAAGTCTTTAATTTAAAGACTTTAGAAGGTTTAGACTATTGAGTGAAGTTTATAAAGTAAAAAGCTCAGTCTAAAGGACTCTATGGGACTAACTAAATAAATTGTTATTAACAGTTTAGTAAGTTGGTTTGCATTAACACTCTAAAGTCTTTAATTTAAAGACTTTAGAAGGTTTAGACTATTGAGTGAAGTTTATAAAGTAAACTGCTAGGTCTAAAGGACTCTATGGCACTAAATAAATAAACTGCTATTAACAGTTTAGTAAGTTGGTTTGCATTAACACTCTAAAGTCTTTAATTTAAAGACTTTAGAAGGTTTAGACTATTGAGTGAAGTTTATAAAGTAAACAGCTCAGTCTAAAGGACTCTATGGGACTAACTAAATAAACTGTTATTAACAGTTTAGTAAGTTGGTTTGCATTAACACTCTAAAGTCTTTAATTTAAAGACTTTAGAAGGTTTAGACTATTGAGTGAAGTTTATAAAGTAAACTGAGACGTCTAAAGGACTCTATGGCACTAACTAAATAAACTGCTATTAACAGTTTAGTAAGTTGGTTTGCATTAACATTCTAAAGTCTTTAATTTAAAGACTTTAGAAGGTTTAGACTATTGAGTAAAGTTTATAAAGTATACAGCTCAGTCTAAAGGACTCTATGTAACTAACTAAATAAACTGCTATTAAAGTTTAGTAAGTTTGTTTGCATTAACACTCTAAAGTCTTAATTTAAAGACTTTAGAAGGTTTAGACTATTGAGTGAATTTTATAAAGTAAACTGCTCATTCTAAAGGATCTATGGGACTAACTAAATAAACTGCTACTAACAGTTTAGTAAGGTGGTTTGCATTAACACTATAAAGTCTTTAGTTTAAAGACTTTAGAAGGTTTAGACTATTGAGTAAAGTTTATAAAGTAAACTGCTCAGTCTAAAGGACTCTATGGGACTAACTAAATAAACTGCTATTAACAGTTTAGTAAGTTTGTCTGCATTAACACTCTAAAGTCTTTAATTTACAGACTTTAGAAGGTTTAGACTATTGACTGAAGTTTATAAAGTAAACTGATAGTCTAAAGGACTCTATGGCACTAACTAAATAAACTGCTATTAACAGTTTAGTAAGTTGGTTTGCATTAAGACTCTAAAGTCTTTAATTTAAAGACTTTAGAAGGTTTAGACTATTGAGTAAAGTTTATAAAGTAAACTGCTCATTCTAAAGGACTCTATGAAACTAACTAAATAAACTGCTAGTAACAGTTTAGTAAGTTGGTTTGCATTAACACACTAAAGTCTTTAATTTAAAGACTTTAGAAGGTTTAGACTATTGAGTAAATTTTATAAATTAAACTGGTCAGTCTAAAGGACTTATGGGACTAACTAAATAAACTGCTATTAACAGTTTAGTAAGGTGGTTTGCATTAACACTCTAAAGTCTTTAATTTAAAGACTTTAGAAGGTTTAGACTATTGAGTAAATTTTATAAAGTAACTGCTCGTTCTAAAGGACTCTATGGGACTAATGAAATAAACTACTATTAACAGTTTAGTAAGTTGGTTTGCATTAACACTCTAAAGTCTTTAATTTAAAGACTTTAGAAAGTTTAGGCTATTGAGTGAGGTTTATAAAGTAAACTGCTAGGTCTAAAGGACTCTATGGCACTAACTAAATAAACTGCTATTAACAGTTTAGTAAGCTGGTTTGCATTAACTTTGTAAAGTCTTTAATTTAAAGACTTTAGAAGGTTTAGACTATTGAGTGAAGTTTATAAAGTAAACAGCTCAGTCTAAAGGACTCTATGGGACTAACTAAATAAACTGTTATTAACAGTTTAGTAAGTTGGTTTGCATTAACATTAACAATCTTAAAGTAAAGACTTTAGAAGGTTTACACTATTGAGTGAAGTTTATAAAGTAAACTGCTGAGTCTAAAGGAATCTATGGACTAACTAAATAAACTTCTATTAACAGTTTAGTAAGTTGGTTTGCATTAACACTCTAAAGTCTTTAATTTAAAGACTTTAGAAGGTTTAGACTATTGAGTGAAGTTTATAAATTATACAGCTCAGTCTAAAGGACTCTATGAAACTAACTAAATAAACTGCTATTAACAGTTTAGTAAGTTGGTTTGCATTAACACTCTAAAGTCTTCATTTAAAGACTTTAGAAGGTTTAGACTATTGAGTAAATTTTATAAAGTAAACTGCTCATTCTAAAGGACTCTATGGGACTAACTACATATACTGCTATTAACAGTTTAGTAAGTTGGTTTGCATTAACTCTATAAAGTCTTTAATTTAAAGACTTTAGAAGGTTTAGACTATTGAGTAATGTTTATAAAGTAAACTGTTCAGTCTAAAGGACTCTATGGGACTAACTAAATAAACTGTTATTAACAGTTTAGTAAGTTGGTTTGCATTAACACTCTAAAGTCTTTAATTTAAAGACTTTAGAAGGTTTAGACTATTGAGAAATGTTTATAAAGTAAACTGCTCAGTCTAAAGGACTCTATGGGACTACTAAATAAACTACTATTAACAGTTTAGTAAGTTGGTTTGCATTAACACTCTAAAGGTCTTTAATTAAAAGACTTTAGAAGGTTTAGACTATTGAGTGAAGTTTATAAAGTAAACAGCTCAGTCTAAAGGACTCTATGAAACTAACTAAATAAACTGCTATTAACAGTTTAGTAAGTTGGTTTGCCTTAACACTCTAAAGTCTTTAATTTAAACAGTTTAGAAAGGTTTAGACTATTAAGTGAAATTAGTAAAGTATAATGCTCTGTCTAAAGGACTTCTATGGCACAAACTAAATAA
Organism: Gigantopelta aegis; assembly: GCF_016097555.1. Classification (NCBI taxonomy): domain Eukaryota; kingdom Metazoa; phylum Mollusca; class Gastropoda; order Neomphalida; family Peltospiridae; genus Gigantopelta; species Gigantopelta aegis. The sequence continues at coordinate 24,682 of NW_024533013.1, forward strand.
AATGGCTATTAACAGTAGTTTATAAGTTGGTTTGCATTAACACTCTAAAGTCTTTAATTTAAAGACTTTAGAAGGTTTAGACTATTGAGTGAAGTTTATAAAGTAAACAGCTCAGTCTAAAGGACTCTATGGGACTAAATAAATAAACTGCTATTAACAGTTTAGTAAGTTGGTTTGCATTAACACTCTAAAGTCTTTAATTTAAAGACTTTAGAAGGTTTAGACTATTGAGTGAAGTTTATAAAGTAAACAGCTCAGTCTAAAGGACTCTATGGGACTAACTAAATAAACTGTTATTAACAGTTTAGTAAGTTGGTTTGCATTAACACTCTAAAGTCTTTAATTTAAAGACTTTAGAAGGTTTAGACTATTGAGTGAAGTTTATAAAGTAAACTGAGCTCAGTCTAAAGGACTCTATGGCACTAACTAAATAAACTGCTATTAACAGTTTAGTAAGTTGGTTTGCATTAACACTCTAAAGTCTTTAATTAAAGACTTTAGAAGGTTTAGACTATTGACTGAAGTTTATGAAGTAAACTGATAGGTCTAAAGGACTCTATGGCACTAACTAAATAAACTGCTATTAACAGTTTAGTAAGTTGGTTTGCATTAAGACTCTAAAGTCTTTAATTTAAAGACTTTAGAAGGTTTAGACTATTGAGTAAAGTTTATAAAGTATACAGCTCAGTCTAAAGGACTCTATGTAACTAACTAAATAAACTGCTATTAACAGTTTAGTAAGTTTCTTTGCATTAACACTCTAAAGTCTTAATTTAAAGACTTTAGAAGGTTTAGACTATTGAGTAAATTTTATAAAGTAAACTGCTCATTCTAAAGGATCTATGGGACTAACTAAATAAACTGCTATTAACAGTTTAGTAAGGTGGTTTGCATTAACACTATAAAGTCTTTAGTTTAAAGACTTTAGAAGGTTTAGACTATTGAGTAAAGTTTATAAAGTAAACAGCTCAGTCTAAAGGACTCTCTGGGACTAACTAAATAAACTGTTATTAACAGTTTAGTAAGTTTGTCTGCATTAACACTCTAAAGTCTTTAAATTACAGACTTTAGAAGGTTTAGACTATTGACTGAAGTTTATAAAGTAAACTGCTCAGTCTAAAGGACTCTATGGCACTAACTAAATAAAATGCTATTAACAGTTTAGTAAGTTGGTTTGCATTAACACTCTAAAGTCTTTAATTTAAAGACTTTAGAAGGTTTAGACTATTGAGTAAAGTTTATAAAGTAAACAGCTCAGTCTAAAGGACTCCATGAAACTAACTAAATAAACTGCTATTAACAGTTTAGTAAGTTGGTTTGCATTAACACTCTAAAGTCTTTAATTTAAAGACTTTAGAAGGTTTAGACTATTGAGTAAATTTTATAAATTAAACTGGTCAGTCTAAAGGACTTATGGGACTAACTAAATAAACTGCTATTAACAGTTTAGTAAGGTGGTTTGCATCAACACTCTAAAGTCTTTAAATTAAAGACTTTAGAAGGTTTAGACTATTGAGTGAAGTTTATAAAGTAAACAGCTCAGTCTAAAGGACTCTATGGGACTAACTAAAGAAAATGCTATTAACAATTTAGTAAGTTGGTTTTAATTAACACTCTAAAGTCTTTAATTTAAAGACTTTAGAAGGTTTAGACTATTGAGTAAATTTTATAAAGTAAACTGCTCGTTCTAAAGGACTCTATGGGACTAACTAAATAAACTACTTTTAACCGTTTAGTAAGTTTGTTTGCATTAAACTCTAAAGTCTTTAATTTAAAGACTTTAGAAGGTTTAGACTATTGAGTGAAGTTTATAATGTAAACTGCTCAGTCTAAAGGACTCTATGGCAGGAACTAAATAAACTGCTATTAACAGTTTAAATAAGTTGGTTTGCATTAACACTCTAAAGTCTTTAAATTAAAGACTTTAGAAGGTATAGACTATTGAGTGAAGTTTATAAAGTAAACAGCTCAGTCTAAAGGACTCTATGGGACTAACTAAATAAACTGTTATTAACAGTTTAGTAAGTTGGTTTGCATTAACAATCTAAAGTATTTAATTTAAAGACTTTAGAAGGTTTAGACTATTGAGTGAAGTTTATAAAGTAAACTGATCAGTCTAAAGGACTCTATGGCACTAACTAAATAAACTCTATTAACAGTTTAGTAAGTTGGTTTGCATTAACATTCTAAAGTCTTTAATTTAAAGACTTTAGAAGGTTTAGACTATTGAGTGAAGTTTATAAAGTAAACAGCTCAGTCTAAAGGACTCTATGAAACTAACTAAATAAAGTGCTATTAAGAGTTTAGTAAGTTGGTTTGCATTAACACTCTAAAGTCTTCATTTATTTAAAGACTTTAGAAGGTTTAGATTATTGAGTAAATTTTATAAAGTAAACTGCTCTTTCTAAAGGACTCTATGGGACTAACTACATATACTGCTATTAACAGTTTAGTAAGGTGGTTTGCATTAACTCTATAAAGTCTTTAATTTAAAGACTTTAGAAGGTTTAGACTATTGAGTAATGTTTATAAAGTAAACTGCTCAGTCTAAAGGACTCTATGGGACTAACTAAATAAACTGTTATTAACAGTTTAGTAAGTTTATTTGCACTAACACTCTAAAGTCTTTAATTAAAAGACTTTAGAAGGTTTAGACTATGAGTGAAAAGTTTATAAAGTAAACTGCTCAGTCTAAAGGACTATATGGGACTAACTAAATAAACTACTATTAACAGTTTAGTAAGTTTGTTTGCATTAACACTCTAAAGTCTTTAATTTAAAGACTTTAGAAGGTTTAGACTATTGAGTGAAGTTTATAAAGTAAACAGCTCAGTCTAAAGGACTCTATGAAACTAACTAAATAAACTGCTATTAACAGTTTAGTAAGTTGGTTCGCCTTAACACTCTAAAGTCTTTAATTTAAAGAGTTTAGAAACCTTAGACTATTGAGTGAAGTTTATAAAGTAAAATGCTCAGTCTAAAGACTTATGGCACAAACTAAATAAAATGCTATTAACAGTTTAATAAGTTGGTTTGCATTAACGCTCTAAAGTCTTTAATTTAAAGACTTTAGAAGGTTTAGACTATTGAGAGAAGTTTATAAAGTAAACAGCTCAGTCTAAAGGACTCTATGGCACTAAATAAATAAACTGCTATTAACAGTTTAGTAAGTTGGTTTGCATTAACACTCTAAAGTCTTTAATTTAAAGACTTTAGAAGGTTTAGACTATTGAGTGAAGTTTATAAAGTAAACAGCTCAGTCTAAAGGACTCTATGGGACTAACTAAATAAACTGTTATTAACAGTTTAGTAAGTTGGTTTGCATTAACACTCTAAAGTCTTTAATTTAAAGACTTTAGAAGGTTTAGACTATTGAGTGAAGTTTATAAAGTAAACTGAGACAGTCTAAAGGACTCTATGGCACTAACTAAATAAACTGCTATTAACAGTTTAGTAAGTTGGTTTGCATAAACATTCTAAAGTCTTTAATTTAAAGACTTTAGAAGGTTTAGACTATTGACTGAAGTTTATAAAGTAAACTGATAGGTCTAAAGGACTCTATGGCACTAACTAAATAAACTGCTATTAACAGTTTAGTAAGTTGGTTTGCATTAACACTCTAAAGTCTTTAATTTAAAGACTTTAGAAGGTTTAGACTATTGAGTAAAGTTTATAAAGTATACAGCTCAGTCTAAAGGACTCTATGTAACTAACTAAATAAACTGCTAGTAACAGTTTAGTAAGTTGGTTTGCATTAACACTCTAAAGTCTTAATTTAAAGACTTTAGAAGGTTTAGACTATTGAGTAAATTTTATAAAGTAAACTGCTCATTCTAAAGGATCTATGGGACTAACTAAATAAACTGCTACTAACAGTTTAGTAAGTTGGTTTGCATTAACACTATAAAGTCTTTTGTTTAAAGACTTTAGAAGGTTTAGACTATTGAGTAAAGATTATAAAGTAAACTGCTCAGTCTAAAGGACTCTAGGGACTAACTAAATAAACTGTTATTAACAGTTTAGTAAGTTTGTTTGCATTAACACTCTAAAGTCTTTAATTTACAGACTTTAGAAGGTTTAGACTATTGAGTGAAGTTTATAAAGTAAACTGATAGGTCTAAAGGACTCTATGGCACTAACTAAATAAACTGCTATTAACAGTTTAGTAAGTTGGTTTGCATTAAGACTCTAAAGTCTTTAATTTAAAGACTTTAGAAGGTTTAGACTATTGAGTAAAGTTTATAAAGTAAACAGCTCAGTCTATAGGACTCTATGAAAGTAACTAAATAAACTGCTAGTAAGAGTTTAGTAAGTTGGTTTGCGTTAACACTCTAAAGTCTTAATTTAAAGACTTTAGAAGGTTTAGACTATTGAGAAAATTTTTATAAATTAAACTGGTCAGTCTAAAGGACTTATGGGACTAACTAAAGAAACTGCTATTAACAGTTTAGTAAGGTGGTTTGCATCAACACTCTAAAGTCTTTAAATTAAAGAGTTTAGAAGGTTTAGACTATTGAGTGAAGTTTAGAAAGTAAACAGCTCAGTCTAAAGGACTCTATGGGACTATCTAAAGAAAATGCTATTAACAGTTTAGTAAGTTGGTTTGATTAGCACTCTAAAGTCTTGAATTTAAAGACTTTAGAAGGTTTAGACTATTGAGTAAATTTTATAAGTATGCCGCTCGTTCTAAAGGACTCTATGGGACTAACTAAATAAACTGCTATTAACAGTTTATTAGGTGGTTTGCATTAACACTCTAAAGTCTTTAATTTAAACACTTTAGAAGGTTTAGACTATTGACTAAAGTTTATAAAGTAAACTGCTCAGTCTAAAGGACTCTATGGGAATAGTGAAATAAACTACTATTAACAGTTTAGTAAGTTGGTTTGCATTGAAAGTATAAAGTCTTTAATTTAAAATCTTTAGAAGTTTAAAGTATTGAGTGAGGTTTATAAAGTAAACAGCTCAGTCTAAAGGAGTCTATGAAACTAACTAAATAAACTGCTATTAACTGTTTAGTTAGTTGGTTTGCATTAACACTCCAAAGTCTTTAATTTAAAGACTTTAGAAGTTTTAGACTATTGAGGAATTTTATAAAGTAAGCTGGTCAATCTAAAAGACATATGGGACTAACTAAATAAACTGCTATTAACAGTTCAGTAAGTTGGTTTGCATTAACACTCTAAAGTCTTGAATTTAAAGACTTTAGAAAATTTAGACTATTGATTGAAGTATATAAAGTAAACAGCTCAGTCTAAAGGACTCAATGGGGCTAACTAAATAAACTATTATTAACAGTTTAGTAAGTTCGTTTGCATTAACACTCTAAAGTCTTTAATTTAAAGACTTTAGAAGGTTTACATTATTGATTAAATTTTATAAAGTAAACTGCTCATTCTAAAGGAGTCTATGGGACTAACTAAATAAACTGCTATTAACAGTTTCAGTAAGTTTGTTTGCATTAACACTGTAAAGTCTTTAAATTAAAGAGTTTAGAAGGTTTAGACTATAGAGTGAAGTTTATAAAGTATACAGCTCAGTCTAATGGACTCTATGGGACTAACTTAATAAACTACTATTAACAGTTTAGTAAGTTTGTTTGCATTAACACTCTAAAATCTTTAATTTAAAGACTTTAGAAGTTTTAGACTATTGAGTAAATTTTATAAAGTAAACTGGTTAGTCTAAAGGACATATGCAACTAAATAAATAAACTGCTATTAACAGTTCAGTAAGTTGTTTTGCATTAACACTCTAAAGTCTTTAAATTAAAGAGTTTAGAAAGTTTAGACTATTGATTGAAGATTATAAAGTAAACCGCTCAGTCTAAAGGATTCTGTGAAACTAACTAAATAAACTGCTATTAACAGTTTAGTAAGTTGGTTTGCATTAACATTCTAAAGTCTTTAATTTAAAGACTTTAGAAGGTTTAGACTATTGAGTGAAGTTTATAAAGTAAACAGCTCAGTCTAAAGGATTCTATGAAACTAACTAAATAAACTGCTATTAACAGTTTAGTAAGTTGGTTTTCATTAAAGGTAAAGTTTTTAATTTAAAGACATTAGAAGGTTTAGACTATTGAGTGAATATTATAAAGTAAACAGCTCAGTCTAAAGGACTCTATGGGACTAACTAACTAAACTGTTATTAACAGTTTAGTGAGTTGGTTTGCATTAACACTCTAAAGTCTTTAATTTAAAGACTTTAGAAGGTTTAGACTATTGAGTAAAGTTTACAAAGTAAACCGCCCATTCTAAAGGATTCTGTGAAACTAACTAAATAAACTGCTATTAACAGTTTAGTAAGTTGGTTTGCATTAACACTCTAAAGTCTTTAATTTAAAGACTTTAGAAGGTTTAGACTTTTGAGTAAAGTTTATAAAGTAAACTGCTCAGTCTAAAAGACTCTATGGGAGTAACTAAATAAAGTCTTACTAAGAGTTTAGTAAGTTTGTTTGCATTAACACTCTAAAGTCTTCAATTTAAAGACTTTAGAAGGTTTAGACTATTGACTAAATTTTATAAAGTAAACTGCTCAGTCTAAGGGACTCTATGGGACTAACGAAATAAACTACTATTAACAGTTTAGTAATTTGGTTTGCATTAAAAGTATAAAGTCTTTAATTTAAAGACTTTAGAAGGTGTAGACTGTTGAGTGAAGTATATAAAGTAAACAGCTCAGTGTAAAGGACTCTATGAAACTAACTAAATAAACTGCTATTAACAGTTTAGTATGTTGGTTTGCATTAACGGTCTAAAGTCTTTAATTTAAATAGTTTAGAAAGGTTTAGACTATTAACTGAAATTTGTAAAGTATAATGCTCTGTCTAAAGGACTTAATGGCACCAACTAAATAAACTGGCATTAACGGTATAATAAGTTGTTTTGCATTAACGCTCTCAAGTCTTTAATTAAAGACTTTAGAAGGTTTAGACTATTGAGTGAAGTTTATAAAGTAAACAGCTCAGTCTAAAGGACTTAATGGCACAAACAAAATAAAATGGCATTAACAGCATAATAAGTTGTTTTGCATTAAAGGTATAAAGTTTTAATTTAAAGACTTTAGAAGGTTTAGACTATTGAGTGAAGTTTATAAAATTAACAGCTCAGTCTAAAGGACTCTATGAAACTAAATAAATAAACTTCTATAACAGTATAGTAAGTTTGTTTGCATTAACACTTTAAAGTCTTTAATTTAAAGACTTTAGAAGGTTTAGAATATTGAGTGAATTTTATAAAGTAAACTGCTCAGTCTAAAGGACTCTTTGGGACTAACGAAATAAACCACCTTTAACAGTTTAGTAAGTTGGTTTGCATTAAATATATGAAGTCTTTAACTTAAAGACTTTAGAAGGTTTAGACTATTGAGTGAGTTTATAAAGTAAACTGCTCAGTCTAAAGCACTCTTTGAGAGTAACGAAATAAACTGCTATTAACAGTTTAGTAAGTGGTGTTTACATTAAGACTCTAAAGTCTTTAATGTAAAGACTTTAGAATGTTTAGACTATTGAGTAAAGTTTATAAGTAAACTGCTCAGTCTAAAGGACTCTTTGGGACTAACAATGTAAAACACTTTTAACAGTTTAGTAAGTCGGTTTGCATTAAAAGTATAGAGTCTTTAATTTAAAGACTTTAGAAGGTTTAGACTATTGAGTAAAGTTTATAAAGTAAACTGCTCAGTCTAAAGGACTCTTTGGGACTAACGAAGTAAACACTTTTAACAGTTTAGTAAGTCGGTTTGCATTAAAGTATAAAGTCTTTAATTTAAAGACTTTAGAAGGTTTAGACTATTGAGTGAAGTTTTAAAGTAAACAACTCAGTCTAAAGGATTCTATGAAACTAACTAAATAAACTGCTATTAACAGTTTAGTAAGTTGGTTTGCATTAACACTCTAAAGTCTTTAATTTAAAGACTTTAGAAGGTTTAGACTATTGAGTAAATTTCATAAAGTAAACTGGTCAGTCTAAAGGACTCTATGGGACTAACTAAATAAACTACTATTAACAGTTTAATAAGGTGGTTTGCATTAACACTCTAGAGTCTTTAATTTAAAGACTTTAGAAGGTTTAGACTATTGAGTAAAGTTTATAAAGTAAACTGCTCAGTCTAAAGGACTCTATGTGACTAACGAAATAAACTACTATTAACAGTTTAGTAAGTTGGTTTGCGCTAAAAGTATAAAGTCTTAATTTAAAGACTTTAGAAGGTTTAGACTATTGAGAGAGGTTTATAAAGTAAACAGCTCAGTCTAAAGTACTCTATGAAACTTAATAAATAAACTGCTATTAACAGTTTAATAAGTTGGCTTGCATTAACACTCTAAAGTCTTTAATTTAAAGACTTTAGAATTTTTAGACTATTGAGTAAATTTTATAAAGTAAACTGTCAGACTAAAGGACTTATGGGTCTAAATAAATAAACTGCTATTAACAGTTCAGTAATTTGGTTTGCATTAACACTCTAAAATCTTTAAATTAAAGAGTTTAGAAGGTTTAGACTATTCAGTGAAGTTTATAAAGTAAACAGCTCAGTCTATTGGACTTATTGGACTATCTAAATAAACTCCTATTAAGCGTATAGTAAGTTGGTTTGCATTAACACTCTAAAGTCTTTAAATTAAAGAGTTTAGAATGTTTAGACTATTCTGTGATGTTTATAAAGTAAAGAGTTCAGTGTAAATTAAAGAATTGTATACTTTTAATGCAAACCAACTTACTAAACTGTTAATAGTAGTTTATTTTGTTAGTCGCATAGAGTCCTTTAGACTGAGCAGTTTACTTTATAAACTTCACTCAATAGTCTAAACCTTCTAAAGTCTTTAAATAAAAACTTTTGAGTGTTAATGCAAACAAACTTACTAAACTGTTAATGGCAGTTTATTTAGTTAGTGCCATAGAGTCCTTTAGACCTATCAGTTTACTTTATAAACTTCACTCAATAGTCTAAACCTTCTAAAGTCTTTAAATTAAAGACTTTAGAGTGTTAATGCAAACCAACTTACGAAACTGTTAATAACGGTTTTATTAGTTAGTCCCATAGAGTCCTTTAGACTGAGCTGTTTACTTTATAAACTTCACTCAATAGTCTAAACCTTCTAAAGTCTTTAAATTAAAGACTTTAGAGAGTTAATGCAAAGCAACTTATTATACTGTTAATGGCATTTTTTTAGTTTGTGCCATTAAGTCCTTTAGACAGAGCGTTATACTTTACAAATTTCACTTAATAATCTAAGGTTTCTAAACTCTTTAAATTAAAGACTTTAGACCGTTAATGCAAAACAACATACTAAAACTCTTAATAGCAGTTTATTTAGTTAGTCCCATCAGTCCTTTAGACTGAGCAGTTTACTTTTAAAATGCTTCACTCAGTAGTCTAAACCTTCTAAAGTCTTTAAATTAAAGACTTTAGTGTGCTAATGCAAACCAACTTACTAAACTGTTAATCGCAGTTTAATTAGTTAGTGCCATACGGTCCTTTGGAGCAATCAATTTACTTTATAAAATTCACTCAATAGTATAAACCTTCTAAGATCTTTAATTTAAAGACTTTAGAGTGTTAATGCAAACCATCTTATTAAACTGTTAATAATAGCTTGTTTAATTAGACCCAAAGAGTCCTTTAGACTGAGCTGTTTACTTTATAAACTACACTGAATAGTCTAAACCTTCTAAACTCTTTAATTTAAAGACTTTAGAGTGCTAATGCAAACCAAATTACTGAACTGTTAATAGCAGTTTATTTAATTAGACACATAAGTCCTTTAGACTGACAGTTTACTTTATAAACTTCACTCAATAGTTTAAACCTTCTAAAGTCTTTAAATTAAAGACTTTATAGTTTTAATCCAAACCAACTTAGTAAACTGTTAATAGTGGTTTATTTCGTTAGTCCCATAGAGTCCTTTAGACTGAGCAGTTTACTTTATAAACTTTACTCAATAGTCTAAACACTCTAAAGTCTTTACATTAAAGACTTTAGAGTGTTAATGCAAGCCAACTTACTAAAGTGTTAATAGCAGTTTATTTATTAAGTTTCATAGAGTCCTTTAGACTGAGCTGTTTACTTTATAAACTTCACTCAATAGTTTAAACCTTCTAAAGTCTTTAAATTAAAGACTTTATACATTTAACGCAAACAAACTTACTAAACTGTTAATAGTAGTTTATTTCGTTAGTCCCATAGAGTCCTTTAGACTGAGCAGTTTACTTTATAAACTTTACTCAATAGTCTAAACCTTCTAAAGTCTTTAAATTAAAGACTCTAGAGTGTTAATGCAAACCACTTTACTAAACTGTTAATAGCAGTTTATTTAGTTAGTCCCATAGAGTCCTTTAGAATGAGCAGTATACTTTATGAAATTTGCTCAATAGTCTAAACCTTCTAAAGACTTTAAATTAAAGACTTTAGAGTGTTAATGCAAACCAACTTACTAAACTGTTAATAGCTGTTTATTTAGTTAGTTTCATAGAGTCCTTCAGACTGAGCTGTTTACTTTATAAACTTCACTCAATAGTCTAAACCTTCTAAAGTCTTTAAATTAAAGACTTTATAGTTTAATCCAAACCAACTTAGTAAACTGTTAAAAGTGGTTTATTTTCGTTAGTCCCAAAGAGTCCTTTAGACTGAGCAGTTTACTTTATAAACTTTACTCAATAGTCTAAACACTCTAAAGTCTTTACATTAAAGACTTTAGAGTCTTAATGCAAACCAACTTACTAAACTGTTAATAGCATTTTATTTCGTTAGTCTCAAGAGTGCTTTAGACTGAGCAGTTTACTTTATAAACTTCACTCAATAGTCTAAACCTTCTAAAGTCTTTAAATTAAAGACTTTATAATTATAATGCAAACCAACTTACTAAAGTTAATAGTAGTTTATTTCGTTAGTACCCTAGAGTCCTTTAGACAGAGCAGTTTACTTTATAAACTTTACTCAATAGTCTAAACCTTCTAATCTTTTTAATTTAAAGACTTTAGAGTGTTAATGCAAACCAACTTACTAAATACGTTTAATAGCAGTTTATTTAGTTAGTCCATATGTCCTTTAGACTGAGCAGTTTACTTTATAAAATTCACTCAATATTCTAAACCTTCTAAAGTCTTTAAATTAAAGACTTTAGAGTGTTAATGCAAACCAACTTACTATACTGTTATAGAAGTTTATTTAGTTAGTTCCATAGTGTCTTTTAGACTGAGCTGTTTACTTTATAAGCTTCACTCAATAGTCTAAACCTTCTAATGTCTTTAAATTAAAAACTTTAGAGTGTTAATGCAAACCAACTTACTAAACTGTTAATAGTAGTTCATTTAGTTAGTTTCATAGAATCCTTTAGACTGAGCTGTTTACTTTATAAACTTCACTCAATAGTCTAAACCTTCTAAAGTCTTTAAATTAAAGACTTTAGGGTGTTAATGCAAACAAACTTATTAAATTGTTAATGCCATTTCATTTAGTTTGTGCCATTAAGTCCTTTAGAGTGAGCTGTTTACTTTATAAACTTCACTCAATAGTCTAAACTTCTAAAGTCATTAAATTAAAGACTTGAGAGCGTTAATGCAAACCAACTTACTTATTATACCGTTAACGCCAATATATTTAGTTGGTGCCATTACGTCCTTTAGACAGAGCATTATACTTTACAAATTTCACTTAATAGTCTAAACCTTCTAAACTCTTTAAATTAAAGACTTTAGACCGTTAATGCAAAACAACTTACTAAACTGTTAATAGCAGTTTATTTAGTTAGTCCCATAAAGTCCTTTAGACTGAGCAGTTTACTTTATAAACTTCACTCAATAGTCTAAACCTTCTAAAGTCTTTAAATTAAAGACTTTATAATTTAATGCAACCAACTTACTAAACTGTTAATAGTAGTTTATTTAGTTAGTCCCATAGAGTCCCTTAGAATGAGTAGTTTACTTTATAAACTTTAGTCAATAGTCTAAACCTTCTAAAGTCTTTAAATTGAAGACTTTAGAGTGTTCATGCAAACCAACTTACTAAACTGTTAGTAACAGTTTATTTAGTTAGTCACATAGAGTCTTTTACACTGAGCAGTTTACTTTATAAACTTTACTCAATAGTCTAAACCTTCTAAAGTCTTTAAATTAAAGACTTTAGAGTGTTAATGCAAACCAACTTACTAAACTGTTAATAGCAGTTTATATTAGTTAGTCCCATAGAGTTCTTTAGACTGAGCAGTTTACTTTATAAACTTTAATCAATAGTCTAAACCTTCTAAAGTCTTTAAATTAAAGACTTTAGAGTGTTAATGCAAACCAACTTACTAAACTGTTAATAGAAGTTTATTTAGTTAGTCCCATAGAGTCCTTTAGACTGAGCAGTTTACTTTATAAAATTTACTCTAATAGTCTAAACCTTCTAAAGTCTTTAAATTAAGACTTTAGAGTGTTAATGCAAACCCACTTACTAAACTGTTAATAGCAGTTTATTTAGTTAGTTTCATAGAGTGCTTTAGACTGAGCTGTTTACTTTATAAACTTCACTCAATAGTCTAAACCTTCTAAAGTCTTTAAATTAAAGACTTTATAGTGTTAATGCAAACCAACTTACTAAACTGTTAATAGCAGTTTATTTAGTTAGTCCCATAGAGTCCTTTATACTGAGCTGTTTACTTTATAAACTCTACTTAATAGTCTAAACCTTCTAAAGTCTTTAAATTAAAGACTTTAGAGTGTTAATGCAAACCAACTTACTAAACTGTTAATAGCAGTTTATTTAGTTAGTCCCATAGAGTCCTTTAGACTGAGCAGTTTACTTTATAAAATTTTACTCAATAGTCTAAAACTTCTAAAGTCTTTAAATTAAAGACTTTAGAGTGTTAATGCAAACCAACTTACTAAACTGTTAATAGCAGTTTATTTAGTTAGTTTCATAGAGTCCTTTAGACTGAGCTGTTTACTTTATAAACATCACTCAATAGTCTAAACCTTCTAAAGTCTTTAAATTAAAGACTTTATAGTTTTAATGCAAACCAACTTACTAAACTGTTAATAGTAGTTTATTTAGTTATCACATAGAGTCCTTTAGACTGTGCAGTTTACTTTATAAACTTTACTCAATAGTCTAAAACTTCTAAAGTCTTTAAATTAAAGACTTTAGAGTGTTAATGCAAATCAACTTACTAAACTGTTAATAAAGTTTATTAAGTTAGTCCCATAGAGTCCTTTAGACTGAGCTGTTTACTTTATAAACTTCAGTCAATAGTCTAAACCTTCTAAATAAAAAGTCTTTAAATTAAAGACTTTAGACTTTAAGTGTTAATGCAAACCAACTTACTAAACTGTTAATAGCAGTTTATTTAGTTAGTCCCATAGAGTCCTTTAGACTGAGCTGTTTACTTTTAAACTTCACTCAATAGTCTAAACCTTCTAAAGTCTTTAAATTAAAGACTTTAGAGTGTTAATGCAAACCAACTTACTAAACTGTTAATAGCAGTTTATTTAGTTAGTCCCATAGAGTCCTTTAGACTGAGCAGTTTACTTTATAAACTTATTCAATAGTCTAAACCTTCTAAAGTCTTTAAATTAAAGACTTTAGAGTGTTAATGCAAACCAACTTACTAAACTGTTAATAACAGTTTATTTAGTTAGTCCCATAGAGTCCTTTAGACTGAGCAGTTTACTTTATAAACTTTACTCAATAGTCTAAACCTTCTGAAAAGTCTTTAAATTAAAGACTTTAGAGTGTTAATGCAAACGAACTTACTAAACTGTTAATAACAGTTTATTTAGTTAGTTCCATAGAGTCCTTTAGACTGAGCAGTTTACTTTATAAACTTTACTCAATAGTCTAAACCTTCTAAAGTCTTTAAATTAAAGACTTTAGAGTGTTAATGCAAACCAACTTACTAAACTGTTAATAGCAGTTTATTTATTTAGTCCCATAGAGTCATTTAGAATGAGCAGTTTACTTTATAAACTTTACTCAATAGTCTAAACCTTCTAAAGTCTTTAAATTAAAGACTTTAGAGTGTTAATGCAAACCAACTTACTAAACTGTTAATAAAAGTTTATTTAGTTAGTCCCATAGAGTCCTTTAGACTGAGCTGTTTACTTTATAAACTTCAATCAATAGTCTAAACCTTCTAAAGTCTTTAATTTAAAGACTTTAGAGTGTTAATGCAAACCAACTTACTAAACTGTTAATAGCAGTTTATTTAGTTAGTCCCATAGAGTCCTTTAGACTGAGCTGTTTTTATAAATTTACTCAATAGTCTAAAAACTTCTAAAGTCTTTAAATTAAAGACTTTAGAGTGTTAATGCAAACCAACTTACTAAACTGTTAATAGCAGTTTATTTAGTTAGTTTCATAGAGTCCTTTAGACTGAGCTGTTTACTTTATAAACTTCACTCAATAGTCTAAACCTTCTAAAGTCTTTAAATTAAAGACTTTAGAGTGTTAATGCAAAAACCAACTTACTAAACTGTTAAAAGCAGTTTATTTAGTTAGTCCCATAGAGTCCTTTAGACTGAGCAGTTTACTTTATAAAATTTACTCAATAGTCTAAAACTTCTAAAGTCTTTAAATAAAGACTTTAGAGTGTTAATGCAAACCAACTTACTAAACTGTTAATAGCAGTTTATTTAGTTAGTTTCCCATAGAGTCCTTTAGACTGAGCTGTTTACTTTATAAACTTCACTCAATAGTCTAAACCTTCTAAAGTCTTTAAATTAAAGACTTTAGAGTGTTAATGCAAACCAACTTACTAAACTGTTAATAGTAGTTTATTTAGTTAGTCCCATAGAGTCCTTTAGACTGAGCAGTTTACTTTATAAACTTCACTCAATAGTCTAAACCTTCTAAAGTCTTTAAATTAAAGACTTTAGAGTGTTAATGCAAACCAACTTACTAAACTGTTAATAACAGTTTATTTAGTTAGTCCCATAGAGTCCTTTAGACTGAGCTGTTTACTTTTATAAACTTTACTCAATAGTCTAAACCTTCTAAAGTCTTTAAATTAAAGACTTTAGAGTGTTAATGCTTTATAAAAACCAACTTACTAAATTAAAGACTTTGTTTGTTAAATAGCAGTTTATTTAGTTAGTCCCATAGAGTCCTTTAGACTGAGCAGTTTACTTTATAAACTTCACTCAATAGTCTAAACCTTCTAAAGTCTTTAAATTAAAGACTTTAGAGTGTTAATGCAAACCAACTTACTAAACTGTTAATAACAGTTTATTTAGTTAGTCCCATAGAGTCCTTTAGACTGAGCTGTTTACTTTATAAACTTCACTCAATAGTCTAAACCTTCTAAAGTCTTTAATTTAAAGACTTTAGAGTGTTAATGCAAACCAACTTACTAAACTGTTAATAGCAGTTTATTTAGTTAGTCCCATAGAGTCCTTTAGACTGAGCTGTTTACTTTATAAACTTCACTCAATAGTCTAAACCTTCTAAAGTCTTTAAATTAAAGACTTTAGAGTGTTAATGCAAACCAACTTACTAAACTGTTAATAGCAGTTTATTTAGTTAGTCCCATAGAGTCCTTTAGACTGAGCTGTTTACTTTATAAACTTCACTCAATAGTCTAAACCTTCTAAAGTCTTTAATTTAAAGACTTTAGAGTGTTAATGCAAACAACTTACTAAACTGTTAATAATAGTTTATTTAGTTAGTCCCATAGAGTCCTTTAGACTGAGCTGTTTACTTTATAAACTTCACTCAATAGTCTAAACCTTCTAAAGTCTTTAATTTAAAGACTTTAGAGTGTTAATGCAAACCAACTTACTAAACTGTTAATAGCAGTTTATTTAGTTAGTCCCATAGAGTCCTTTAGACTGAGCTGTTTACTTTATAAAATTTACTCAATAGTCTAAACCTTCTAAAGTCTTTAAATTAAAGACTTTAGAGTGTTAATGCAAACCAACTTACTAAACTGTTAATAGCAGTTTATTTAGTTAGTCCCATAGAGTCCTTTAGACTGAGCTGTTTACTTTATAAACTTCACTCAATAGTCTAAACCTTCTAAAGTCTTTAATTTAAAGACTTTAGAGTGTTAATGCAAACAACTTACTAAACTGTTAATACAGTTTATTTAGTTAGTCCCATAGAGTCCTTTAGACTGAGCTGTTTACTTTATAAACTTCACTCAATAGTCTAAACCTTCTAAAGTCTTTAAATTAAAGACTTTAGAGTGTTAATGCAAACCAACTTACTAAACTGTTAATAGCAGTTTATTTAGTTAGTCCCATAGAGTCCTTTAGACTGAGCTGTTTACTTTATAAACTTCACTCAATAGTCTAAACCTTCTAAAGTCTTTAATTTAAAGACTTTAGAGTGTTAATGCAAAACCAACTTACTAAACTGTTAATAGCAGTTTATTTAGTTAGTCCCATAGAGTCCTTTAGACTGAGCTGTTACTTTATAAACTTCACTCAATAGTCTAAACCTTCTAAAGTCTTTAAATTAAAGACTTTAGAGTGTTAATGCAAACCAACTTACTAAACTGTTAATAGCAGTTTATTTAGTTAGTCCCATAGAGTCCTTTAGACTGAGCTGTTTACTTTATAAACTTTACTCAATAGTCTAAACCTTCTAAAGTCTTTAAATTAAAGACTTTAGAGTGTTAATGCAAACCAACTTACTAAACTGTTAATAGCAGTTTATTTAGTTAGTCCCATAGAGTCCTTTAGACTGAGCTGTTTACTTTATAAACTTCACTCAATAGTCTAAACCTTCTAAACTCTTTAATTTAAAGACTTTAGAGTGTTAATGCAAACCAACTTACTAAACTGTTAATAGCAGTTTATTTAGTTAGTCCCATAGAGTCCTTTAGACTGAGCAGTTTACTTTATAAACTTCACTCAATAGTCTAAACCTTCTAAAGTCTTTAAATTAAAGACTTTAGAGTGTTAATGCAAACCAACTTACTAAACTGTTAATAGCAGTTTATTTAGTTAGTCCCATAGAGTCCTTTAGACTGAGCTGTTTACTTTATAAACTTCACTCAATAGTCTAAACCTTCTAAAGTCTTTAAATTAAAGACTTTAGAGTGTTAATGCAAACCAACTTACTAAACTGTTAATAGCAGTTTATTTAGTTAGTCCCATAGAGTCCTTTAGACTGAGCTGTTTACTTTATAAACTTCACTCAATAGTCTAAACCTTCTAAAGTCTTTAAATTAAAGACTTTAGAGTGTTAATGCAAACCAACTTACTAAACTGTTAATAGCAGTTTATTTAGTTAGTCCCATAGAGTCCTTTAGACTGAGCTGTTTACTTTATAACTTCACTCAATAGTCTAAACCTTCTAAAGTCTTTAAATTAAAGACTTTAGAGTGTTAATGCAAACCAACTTACTAAACTGTTAATAGCAGTTTATTTAGTTAGTCCCATAGAGTCCTTTAGACTGAGCTGTTTCTTTATAAACTTCACTCAATAGTCTAAACCTTCTAAAGTCTTTAATTTAAAGACTTTAGAGTGTTAATGCAAACCAACTTACTAAACTGTTAATAGCAGTTTATTTAGTTAGTCCCATAGAGTCCTTTAGACTGAGCTGTTTACTTTATAAAATTCACTCAATAGTCTAAACCTTCTAAAGTCTTTAAATTAAAGACTTTAGAGTGTTAATGCAAACCAACTTACTAAACTGTTAATAGCAGTTTATTTAGTTAGTTTCATAGAGTCCTTTAGACTGAGCTGTTTACTTTATAAACTTCACTCAATAGTCTAAACCTTCTAAAGTCTTTAAATTAAAGACTTTAGAGTGTTAATGCAAACCAACTTACTAAACTGTTAATAGCAGTTTATTTAGTTAGTCCCATAGAGTCCTTTAGACTGAGCTGTTTACTTTATAAACTTCACTCAATAGTCTAAACCTTCTAAAGTCTTTAAATTAAAGACTTTAGAGTGTTAATGCAAACCAACTTACTAAACTGTTAATAGCAGTTTATTTAGTTAGTCCCATAGAGTCCTTTAGACTGAGCTGTTTACTTTATAAACTTCACTCAATAGTCTAAACCTTCTAAAGTCTTTAATTTAAAGACTTTAGAGTGTTAATGCAAACCAACTTACTAAACTGTTAATAGCAGTTTATTTAGTTAGTCCCATAGAGTCCTTTAGACTGAGCTGTTTACTTTATAAACTTTACTCAATAGTCTAAACCTTCTAAAGTCTTTAAATTAAAGACTTTAGAGTGTTAATGCAAACCAACTTACTAAACTGTTAATAGCAGTTTATTTAGTTAGTCCCATAGAGTCCTTTAGACTGAGCTGTTTACTTTATAAACTTCACTCAATAGTCTAAACCTTCTAAAGTCTTTAAATTAAAGACTTTAGAGTGTTAATGCAAACCAACTTACTAAACTGTTAATAGCAGTTTATTTAGTTAGTCCCATAGAGTCCTTTAGACTGAGCTGTTTACTTTATAAACTTCACTCAATAGTCTAAACCTTCTAAAGTCTTTAATTTAAAGACTTTAGAGTGTTAATGCAAACCAACTTACTAAACTGTTAATAGCAGTTTATTTAGTTAGTCCATAGAGTCCTTTAGACTGAGCAGTTTACTTTATAAACTTCACTCAATAGTCTAAACCTTCTAAAGTCTTTAAATTAAAGACTTTAGAGTGTTAATGCAAACCAACTTACTAAACTGTTAATAGCAGTTTATTTAGTTAGTCCCATAGAGTCCTTTAGACTGAGCTGTTTACTTTATAAACTTCACTCAATAGTCTAAACCTTCTAAAGTCTTTAAATTAAAGACTTTAGAGTGTTAATGCAAACCAACTTACTAAACTGTTAATAGCAGTTTATTTAGTTAGTCCCATAGAGTCCTTTAGACTGAGCTGTTTACTTTATAAACTTCACTCAATAGTCTAAACCTTCTAAAGTCTTTAATTTAAAGACTTTAGAGTGTTAATGCAAACCAACTTACTAAACTGTTAATAGCAGTTTATTTAGTTAGTCCCATAGAGTCCTTTAGACTGAGCTGTTTACTTTATAAACTTCACTCAATAGTCTAAACCTTCTAAAGTCTTTAAATTAAAGACTTTAGAGTGTTAATGCAAACCAACTTACTAAACTGTTAATAGCAGTTTATTTAGTTAGTCCCATAGAGTCCTTTAGACTGAGCTGTTTACTTTATAAACTTCACTCAATAGTCTAAACCTTCTAAAGTCTTTAAATTAAAGACTTTAGAGTGTTAATGCAAACCAACTTACTAAACTGTTAATAGCAGTTTATTTAGTTAGTCCCATAGAGTCCTTTAGACTGAGCTGTTTACTTTATAAACTTCACTCAATAGTCTAAACCTTCTAAAGTCTTTAAATTAAAGACTTTAGAGTGTTAATGCAAACCAACTTACTAAACTGTTAATAGCAGTTTATTTAGTTAGTCCCATAGAGTCCTTTAGACTGAGCTGTTTACTTTATAAACTTCACTCAATAGTCTAAACCTTCTAAAGTCTTTAATTTAAAGACTTTAGAGTGTTAATGCAAACCAACTTACTAAACTGTTAATAGCAGTTTATTTAGTTAGTCCCATAGAGTCCTTTAGACTGAGCTGTTTACTTTATAAACTTCACTCAATAGTCTAAACCTTCTAAAGTCTTTAAATTAAAGACTTTAGAGTGTTAATGCAAACCAACTTACTAAACTGTTAATAGCAGTTTATTTAGTTAGTTTCATAGAGTCCTTTAGACTGAGCTGTTTACTTTATAAACTTCACTCAATAGTCTAAACCTTCTAAAGTCTTTAATTAAAGACTTTAGAGTGTTAATGCAAACCAACTTACTAAACTGTTAATAGCAGTTTATTTAGTTAGTCCCATAGAGTCCTTTAGAATGAGCTGTTTACTTTATAAACTTCACTCAATAGTCTAAACTTCTAAAGTCTTTAATTAAAGACTTTAGAGTGTTAATGCAAACCAACTTACTAAACTGTTAATAGCAGTTTATTTAGTTAGTCCCATAGAGTCCTTTAGACTGAGCTGTTTACTTTATAAACTTCACTCAATAGTCTAAACCTTCTAAAGTCTTTAATTTAAAGACTTTAGAGTGTTAATGCAAACCAACTTACTAAACTGTTAATAGCAGTTTATTTAGTTAGTCCCATAGAGTCCTTTAGACTGAGCTGTTTACTTTATAAACTTCACTCAATAGTCTAAACCTTCTAAAGTCTTTAAATTAAAGACTTTAGAGTGTTAATGCAAACCAACTTACTAAACTGTTAATAGCAGTTTATTTAGTTAGTCCCATAGAGTCCTTTAGACTGAGCTGTTTACTTTATAAACTTCACTCAATAGTCTAAACCTTCTAAAGTCTTTAATTTAAAGACTTTAGAGTGTTAATGCAAACCAACTTACTAAACTGTAATAGCAGTTTATTTAGTTAGTCCCATAGAGTCCTTTAGACTGAGCTGTTTACTTTATAAACTTCACTCAATAGTCTAAACCTTCTAAAGTCTTTAATTTAAAGACTTTAGAGTGTTAATGCAAACCAACTTACTAAACTGTTAATAGCAGTTTATTTAGTTAGTCCCATAGAGTCCTTTAGACTGAGCTGTTTACTTTATAAACTTCACTCAATAGTCTAAACCTTCTAAAGTCTTTAATTTAAAGACTTTAGAGTGTTAATGCAAACCAACTTACTAAACTGTTAATAGCAGTTTATTAGTTAGTTTCATAGAGTCCTTTAGACTGAGCTGTTTACTTTATAAACTTCACTCAATAGTCTAAACCTTCTAAAGTCTTTAAATTAAAGACTTTAGAGTGTTAATGCAAACCAACTTACTAAACTGTTAATAGCAGTTTATTTAGTTAGTCCCATAGAGTCCTTTAGACTGAGCTGTTTACTTTATAAACTTCACTCAATAGTCTAAACCTTCTAAAGTCTTTAATTTAAAGACTTTAGAGTGTTAATGCAAACAACTTACTAAACTGTTAATAGCAGTTTATTTAGTTAGTCCCATAGAGTCCTTTAGACTGAGCTGTTTACTTTATAAACTTCACTCAATAGTCTAAACCTTCTAAAGTCTTTAAATTAAAGACTTTAGAGTGTTAATGCAAACCAACTTACTAAACTGTTAATAGCAGTTTATTTAGTTAGTCCCATAGAGTCCTTTAGACTGAGCTGTTTACTTTATAAACTTCACTCAATAGTCTAAACCTTCTAAAGTCTTTAATTTAAAGACTTTAGAGTGTTAATGCAAACCAACTTACTAAACTGTTAATAGCAGTTTATTTAGTTAGTCCCATAGAGTCCTTTAGACTGAGCTGTTTACTTTATAAACTTCACTCAATAGTCTAAACCTTCTAAAGTCTTTAATTTAAAGACTTTAGAGTGTTAATGCAAACCAACTTACTAAACTGTTAATAGCAGTTTATTTAGTTAGTCCATAGAGTCCTTTAGACTGAGCTGTTTACTTTATAAACTTCACTCAATAGTCTAAACCTTCTAAAGTCTTTAATTTAAAGACTTTAGAGTGTTAATGCAAACCAACTTACTAAACTGTTAATAGCAGTTTATTTAGTTAGTCCCATAGAGTCCTTTAGACTGAGCTGTTTACTTTATAAAATTCACTCAATAGTCTAAACCTTCTAAAGTCTTTAAATTAAAGACTTTAGAGTGTTAATGCAAACCAACTTACTAAACTGTTAATAACAGTTTATTTAGTTAGTCCCATAGAGTCCTTTAGACTGAGCTGTTTACTTTATAAACTTCACTCAATAGTCTAAACCTTCTAAAGTCTTTAAATTAAAGACTTTAGAGTGTTAATGCAAACCAACTTACTAAACTGTTAATAGCAGTTTATTAGTTAGTCCCATAGAGTCCTTTAGACTGAGCTGTTTACTTTATAAACTTCACTCAATAGTCTAAACCTTCTAAAGTCTTTAAATTAAAGACTTTAGAGTGTTAATGCAAACCAACTTACTAAACTGTTAATAACAGTTTATTTAGTTAGTCCCATAGAGTCCTTTAGACTGAGCTGTTTACTTTATAAACTTCACTCAATAGTCTAAACCTTCTAAAGTCTTTAATTTAAAGACTTTAGAGTGTTAATGCAAACCAACTTACTAAACTGTTAATAGCAGTTTATTTAGTTAGTCCCATAGAGTCCTTTAGACTGAGCTGTTTACTTTATAAACTTCACTCAATAGTCTAAACCTTCTAAAGTCTTTAATTTAAAGACTTTAGAGTGTTAATGCAAACCAACTTACTAAACTGTTAATAGCAGTTTATTTAGTTAGTCCCATAGAGTCCTTTAGACTGAGCTGTTTACTTTATAAACTTCACTCAATAGTCTAAACCTTCTAAAGTCTTTAAATTAAAGACTTTAGAGTGTTAATGCAAACCAACTTACTAAACTGTTAATAGCAGTTTATTTAGTTAGTCCCATAGAGTCCTTTAGACTGAGCTGTTTACTTTATAAACTTCACTCAATAGTCTAAACCTTCTAAAGTCTTTAATTTAAAGACTTTAGAGTGTTAATGCAAACCAACTTACTAAACTGTTAATAGCAGTTTATTTAGTTAGTCCCATAGAGTCCTTTAGACTGAGCAGTTTACTTTATAAACTTCACTCAATAGTCTAAACCTTCTAAAGTCTTTAAATTAAAGACTTTAGAGTGTTAATGCAAACCAACTTACTAAACTGTTAATAGCAGTTTATTTAGTTAGTCCCATAGAGTCCTTTAGACTGAGCTGTTTACTTTATAAACTTCACTCAATAGTCTAAACCTTCTAAAGTCTTTAAATTAAAGACTTTAGAGTGTTAATGCAAACCAACTTACTAAACTGTTAATAGCAGTTTATTTAGTTAGTCCCATAGAGTCCTTTAGACTGAGCTGTTTACTTTATAAACTTCACTCAATAGTCTAAACCTTCTAAAGTCTTTAAATTAAAGACTTTAGAGTGTTAATGCAAACCAACTTACTAAACTGTTAATAACAGTTTATTTAGTTAGTCCCATAGAGTCCTTTAGACTGAGCTGTTTACTTTATAAACTTCACTCAATAGTCTAAACCTTCTAAAGTCTTTAATTAAAGACTTTAGAGTGTTAATGCAAACCAACTTACTAAACTGTTAATAGCAGTTTATTTAGTTAGTCCCATAGAGTCCTTTAGACTGAGCTGTTTACTTTATAAACTTCACTCAATAGTCTAAACCTTCTAAAGTCTTTAATTTAAAGACTTTAGAGTGTTAATGCAAACCAACTTACTAAACTGTTAATAGCAGTTTATTTAGTTAGTCCCATAGAGTCCTTTAGACTGAGCTGTTTACTTTATAAACTTCACTCAATAGTCTAAACCTTCTAAAGTCTTTAATTTAAAGACTTTAGAGTGTTAATGCAAACCAACTTACTAAACTGTTAATAGCAGTTTATTTAGTTAGTTTCCCATAGAGTCCTTTAGACTGAGCTGTTTACTTTATAAACTTCACTCAATAGTCTAAACCTTCTAAAGTCTTTATTTAAAGACTTTAGAGTGTTAATGCAAACCAACTTACTAAACTGTTAATAGCAGTTTATTTAGTTAGTCCCATAGAGTCCTTTAGACTGAGCTGTTTACTTTATAAACTTCACTCAATAGTCTAAACCTTCTAAAGTCTTTAAATTAAAGACTTTAGAGTGTTAATGCAAACCAACTTACTAAACTGTTAATAGCAGTTTATTTAGTTAGTCCCATAGAGTCCTTTAGACTGAGCTGTTTACTTTATAAACTTCACTCAATAGTCTAAACCTTCTAAAGTCTTTAATTTAAAGACTTTAGAGTGTTAATGCAAACCAACTTACTAAACTGTTAATAGCAGTTTATTTAGTTAGTCCCATAGAGTCCTTTAGACTGAGCTGTTTACTTATAAAATTTACTCAATAGTCTAAACCTTCTAAAGTCTTTAAATTAAAGACTTTAGAGTGTTAATGCAAACCAACTTACTAAACTGTTAATAGCAGTTTATTTAGTTAGTCCCATAGAGTCCTTTAGACTGAGCTGTTTACTTTATAAACTTCACTCAATAGTCTAAACCTTCTAAAGTCTTTAATTTAAAGACTTTAGAGTGTTAATGCAAACCAACTTACTAAACTGTTAATAGCAGTTTATTTAGTTAGTCCCATAGAGTCCTTTAGACTGAGCTGTTTACTTTATAAACTTTACTCAATAGTCTAAACCTTCTAAAGTCTTTAAATTAAAGACTTTAGAGTGTTAATGCAAACCAACTTACTAAACTGTTAATAGCAGTTTATTTAGTTAGTTTCATAGAGTCCTTTAGACTGAGCTGTTTACTTTAAAAACTTCACTCAATAGTCTAAACCTTCTAAAGTCTTTAATTTAAAGACTTTAGAGTGTTAATGCAAACCAACTTACTAAACTGTTAATAGCAGTTTATTTAGTTAGTCCCATAGAGTCCTTTAGACTGAGCTGTTTACTTTATAAACTTCACTCAATAGTCTAAACCTTCTAAAGTCTTTAAATTAAAGACTTTAGAGTGTTAATGCAAACCAACTTACTAAACTGTTAATAACAGTTTATTTAGTTAGTCCCATAGAGTCCTTTAGACTGAGCTGTTTACTTTATAAACTTCACTCAATAGTCTAAACCTTCTAAAGTCTTTAATTTAAAGACTTTAGAGTGTTAATGCAAACCAACTTACTAAACTGTTAATAGCAGTTTATTTAGTTAGTCCCATAGAGTCCTTTAGACTGAGCTGTTTACTTTATAAACTTCACTCAATAGTCTAAACCTTCTAAAGTCTTTAAATTAAAGACTTTAGAGTGTTAATGCAAACCAACTTACTAAACTGTTAATAGCAGTTTATTTAGTTAGTCCCATAGAGTCCTTTAGACTGAGCTGTTTACTTTATAAACTTCACTCAATAGTCTAAACCTTCTAAAGTCTTTAAATTAAAGACTTTAGAGTGTTAATGCAAACCAACTTACTAAACTGTTAATAGCAGTTTATTTAGTTAGTCCCATAGAGTCCTTTAGACTGAGCTGTTTACTTTATAAACTTCACTCAATAGTCTAAACCTTCTAAAGTCTTTAAATTAAAGACTTTAGAGTGTTAATGCAAACCAACTTACTAAACTGTTAATAGCAGTTTATTTAGTTAGTCCCATAGAGTCCTTTAGACTGAGCTGTTTACTTTATAAACTTCACTCAATAGTCTAAACCTTCTAAAGTCTTTAATTTAAAGACTTTAGAGTGTTAATGCAAAACAACTTACTAAACTGTTAATAGCAGTTTATTTAGTTAGTCCCATAGAGTCCTTTAGCTGAGCTGTTTACTTTATAAACTTCACTCAATAGTCTAAACCTTCTAAAGTCTTTAATTTGAGACTTTAGAGTGTTAATGCAAACCAACTTACTAAACTGTTAATAGCAGTTTATTTATTTAGTCCATAGAGTCCTTTAGACTGAGCTGTTTACTTTATAAACTTCACTCAATAGTCTAAACCTTCTAAAGTCTTTAAATTAAAGACTTTAGAGTGTTAATGCAAACCAACTTACTAAACTGTTAATAGCAGTTTATTTAGTTAGTCCCATAGAGTCCTTTAGACTGAGCTGTTTACTTTATAACTTCACTCAATAGTCTAAACCTTCTAAAGTCTTTAATTTAAAGACTTTAGAGTGTTAATGCAAACCAACTTACTAAACTGTTAATAGCAGTTTATTTAGTTAGTCCCATAGAGTCCTTTAGACTGAGCTGTTTACTTTATAAACTTCACTCAATAGTCTAAACCTTCTAAAGTCTTTAAATTAAAGACTTTAGAGTGTTAATGCAAACCAACTTACTAAACTGTTAATAGCAGTTTATTTAGTTAGTCCCATAGAGTCCTTTAGACTGAGCTGTTTACTTTATAAACTTCACTCAATAGTCTAAACCTTCTAAAGTCTTTAAATTAAAGACTTTAGAGTGTTAATGCAAACCAACTTACTAAACTGTTAATAGCAGTTTATTTAGTTAGTCCCATAGAGTCCTTTAGACTGAGCTGTTTACTTTATAAACTTCACTCAATAGTCTAAACCTTCTAAAGTCTTTAAATTAAAGACTTTAGAGTGTTAATGCAAACCAACTTACTAAACTGTTAATAGCAGTTTATTTAGTTAGTCCCATAGAGTCCTTTAGACTGAGCTGTTTACTTTATAAACTTCACTCAATAGTCTAAACCTTCTAAAGTCTTTAATTTAAAGACTTTAGAGTGTTAATGCAAACCAACTTACTAAACTGTTAATAGCAGTTTATTTAGTTAGTCCCATAGAGTCCTTTAGACTGAGCTGTTTACTTTATAAACTTCACTCAATAGTCTAAACTTCTAATAGTCTTTAAATTAAAGACTTTAGAGTGTTAATGCAAAGTCTTACTAAACTGTTTTAAAGTTTATTTAGTTAGTCCCATAGTTAGAATGCTTTATAAAAACCAATAGTCTAAACCTTCTAAAGTCTTTAATTTAAAGACTTTAGAGTGTTAATGCAAACCAACTTACTAAACTGTTAATAGCAGTTTATTTAGTTAGTCCCATAGAGTCCTTTAGACTGAGCTGTTTACTTTATAACTTCACTCAATAGTCTAAACCTTCTAAAGTCTTTAAATTAAAGACTTTAGAGTGTTAATGCAAACCAACTTACTAAACTGTTAATAGCAGTTTATTTATTTAGTTAGTCCCATAGAGTCCTTTAGACTGAGCTGTTTACTTTATAAACTTCACTCAATAGTCTAAACCTTCTAAAGTCTTTAATTTAAAGACTTTAGAGTGTTAATGCAAACCAACTTACTAAACTGTTAATAGCAGTTTATTTAGTTAGTCCCATAGAGTCCTTTAGACTGAGCTGTTTACTTTATAAACTTCACTCAATAGTCTAAACCTTCTAAAGTCTTTAATTTAAAGACTTTAGAGTGTTAATGCAAACCAACTTACTAAACTGTTAATAGCAGTTTATTTAGTTAGTCCCATAGAGTCCTTTAGACTGAGCTAAAATTTTACTTTATAACTTCACTCAATAGTCTAAACCTTCTAAAGTCTTTAAATTAAAGACTTTAGAGTGTTAATGCAAACCAACTTACTAAACTGTTAATAGCAGTTTAATTAGTTAGTCCCATAGAGTCCTTTAGACTGAGCTGTTTACTTTATAAACTTCACTCAATAGTCTAAACCTTCTAAACTCTTTTAATTTAAAGACTTTAGAGTGTTAATGCAAACCAACTTACTAAACTGTTAATAGCAGTTTATTTAGTTAGTCCCATAGAGTCCTTTAGACTGAGCTGTTTACTTTATAAAACTTCACTCAATAGTCTAAACCTTCTAAAGTCTTTAAATTAAAGACTTTAGAGTGTTAATGCAAACCAACTTACTAAACTGTTAATAGCAGTTTATTTAGTTAGTCCATAGAGTCCTTTAGACTGAGCTGTTTACTTTATAAACTTCACTCAATAGTCTAAACCTTCTAAAGTCTTTAAATTAAAGACTTTAGAGTGTTAATGCAAACCAACTTACTAAACTGTTAATAGCAGTTTATTTAGTTAGTCCCATAGAGTCCTTTAGACTGAGCTGTTTACTTTATAAACTCACTCAATAGTCTAAACCTTCTAAAGTCTTTAAATTAAAGACTTTAGAGTGTTAATGCAAACCAACTTACTAAACTGTTAATAGCAGTTTATTTAGTTAGTCCCATAGAGTCCTTTAGACTGAGCTGTTTACTTTATAAACTTCACTCAATAGTCTAAACCTTCTAAAGTCTTTAATTTAAAGACTTTAGAGTGTTAATGCAAACCAACTTACTAAACTGTTAATAGCAGTTTATTTAGTTAGTCCCATAGAGTCCTTTAGACTGAGCTGTTTACTTTATAAACTTCACTCAATAGTCTAAACCTTCTAAAGTCTTTAAATTAAAGACTTTAGAGTGTTAATGCAAACCAACTTACTAAACTGTTAATAGCAGTTTATTTAGTTAGTCCCATAGAGTCCTTTAGACTGAGCTGTTTACTTTATAAACTTCACTCAATAGTCTAAACCTTCTAAAGTCTTTAAATTAAAGACTTTAGAGTGTTAATGCAAACCAACTTACTAAACTGTTAATAGCAGTTTATTTAGTTAGTCCCATAGAGTCCTTTAGACTGAGCTGTTTACTTTATAAACTTCACTCAATAGTCTAAACCTTCTAAAGTCTTTAATTAAAGACTTTAGAGTGTTAATGCAAACCAACTTACTAAACTGTTAATAGCAGTTTATTTAGTTAGTCCCATAGAGTCCTTTAGACTGAGCTGTTTACTTTATAAACTTCACTCAATAGTCTAAACCTTCTAAAGTCTTTAAATTAAAGACTTTAGAGTGTTAATGCAAACCAACTTACTAAACTGTTAATAGCAGTTTATTTAGTTAGTCCCATAGAGTCCTTTAGACTGAGCTGTTTACTTTATAAAACTTCACTCAATAGTCTAAACCTTCTAAAGTCTTTAAATTAAAGACTTTAGAGTGTTAATGCAAACCAACTTACTAAACTGTTAATAGCAGTTTATTTAGTTAGTCCCATAGAGTCCTTTAGACTGAGCTGTTTACTTTATAAACTTCACTCAATAGTCTAAACCTTCTAAAGTCTTTAAATTAAAGACTTTAGAGTGTTAATGCAAACCAACTTACTAAACTGTTAATAGCAGTTTATTTAGTTAGTCCCATAGAGTCCTTTAGACTGAGCTGTTTACTTTATAAACTTCACTCAATAGTCTAAACCTTCTAAAGTCTTTAATTAAAGACTTTAGAGTGTTAATGCAAACCAACTTACTAAACTGTTAATAGCAGTTTATTTAGTTAGTCCCATAGAGTCCTTTAGACTGAGCTGTTTACTTTATAAACTTCACTCAATAGTCTAAACCTTCTAAAGTCTTTAAATTAAAGACTTTAGAGTGTTAATGCAAACCAACTTACTAAACTGTTAATAGCAGTTTATTTAGTTAGTCCCATAGAGTCCTTTAGACTGAGCTGTTTACTTTATAAACTTCACTCAATAGTCTAAACCTTCTAAAGTCTTTAATTTAAAGACTTTAGAGTGTTAATGCAAACCAACTTACTAAACTGTTAATAGCAGTTTATTTAGTTTAGTCCATAGAGTCCTTTAGACTGAGCTGTTTACTTTATAAACTTCACTCAATAGTCTAAACCTTCTAAAGTCTTTAAATTAAAGACTTTAGAGTGTTAATGCAAACCAACTTACTAAACTGTTAATAGCAGTTATTTAGTTAGTCCCATAGAGTCCTTTAGACTGAGCTGTTTACTTTATAAACTTCACTCAATAGTCTAAACCTTCTAAACTCTTTAATTTAAAGACTTTAGAGTGTTAATGCAAACCAACTTACTAAACTGTTAATAGCAGTTTATTTAGTTAGTCCCATAGAGTCCTTTAGACTGAGCTGTTTACTTTATAAAATTCACTCAATAGTCTAAACCTTCTAAAGTCTTTAAATTAAAGACTTTAGAGTGTTAATGCAAACCAACTTACTAAACTGTTAATAGCAGTTTATTTAGTTAGTCCCATAGAGTCCTTTAGACTGAGCTGTTTACTTTATAAACTTTACTCAATAGTCTAAACCTTCTAAACTCTCTTAAATTAAAGACTTTAGAGTGTTAATGCAAACCAACTTACTAAACTGTTAATAGCAGTTTATTTAGTTAGTCCCATAGAGTCCTTTAGACTGAGCTGTTTACTTTATAAACTTCACTCAATAGTCTAAACCTTCTAAAGTCTTTAATTTAAAGACTTTAGAGTGTTAATGCAAACCAACTTACTAAACTGTTAATAGCAGTTTATTTAGTTAGTCCCATAGAGTCCTTTAGACTGAGCTGTTTACTTTATAAAATTCACTCAATAGTCTAAACCTTCTAAAGTCTTTAAATTAAAGACTTTAGAGTGTTAATGCAAACCAACTTACTAAACTGTTAATAGCAGTTTATTTAGTTAGTCCCATAGAGTCCTTTAGACTGAGCTGTTTACTTTATAAACTTCACTCAATAGTCTAACCTTCTAAAGTCTTTAAATTAAAGACTTTAGAGTGTTAATGCAAACCAACTTACTAAACTGTTAATAGCAGTTTATTTAGTTAGTCCCATAGAGTCCTTTAGACTGAGCTGTTTACTTTATAAATTCACTCAATAGTCTAAACCTTCTAAAGTCTTTAAATTAAAGACTTTAGAGTGTTAATGCAAACCAACTTACTAAACTGTTAATAGCAGTTTATTTAGTTAGTTCCATAGAGTCCTTTAGACTGAGCTGTTTACTTTATAAACTTCACTCAATAGTCTAAACCTTCTAAAGTCTTTAAATTAAAGACTTTAGAGTGTTAATGCAAACAACTTACTAAACTGTTAATAGCAGTTTATTTAGTTAGTCCCATAGAGTCCTTTAGACTGAGCTGTTTACTTTATAACTTCACTCAATAGTCTAAACCTTCTAAAGTCTTTAAATTAAAGACTTTAGAGTGTTAATGCAAACCAACTTACTAAACTGTTAATAGCAGTTTATTTAGTTAGTCCCATAGAGTCCTTTAGACTGAGCTGTTTACTTTATAAACTTCACTCAATAGTCTAAACCTTCTAAAGTCTTTAATTTAAAGACTTTAGAGTGTTAATGCAAACCAACTTACTAAACTGTTAATAGCAGTTTATTTAGTTAGTCCCATAGAGTCCTTTAGACTGAGCTGTTTACTTTATAAACTTCACTCAATAGTCTAAACCTTCTAAAGTCTTTAAATTAAAGACTTTAGAGTGTTAATGCAAACCAACTTACTAAACTGTTAATAGCAGTTTATTTAGTTAGTCCCATAGAGTCCTTTAGACTGAGCTGTTTACTTTATAAACTTCACTCAATAGTCTAAACCTTCTAAAGTCTTTAAATTAAAGACTTTAGAGTGTTAATGCAAACCAACTTACTAAACTGTTAATAGCAGTTTATTTAGTTAGTCCCATAGAGTCCTTTAGACTGAGCTGTTTACTTTATAAACTTCACTCAATAGTCTAAACCTTCTAAAGTCTTTAATTTAAAGACTTTAGAGTGTTAATGCAAACCAACTTACTAAACTGTTAATAGCAGTTTATTTAGTTAGTCCCATAGAGTCCTTTAGACTGAGCTGTTTACTTTATAAACTTCACTCAATAGTCTAAACCTTCTAAAGTCTTTAAATTAAAGACTTTAGAGTGTTAATGCAAACCAACTTACTAAACTGTTAATAGCAGTTTATTTAGTTAGTCCCATAGAGTCCTTTAGACTGAGCTGTTTACTTTATAAACTTCACTCAATAGTCTAAACCTTCTAAAGTCTTTAATTTAAAGACTTTAGAGTGTTAATGCAAACCAACTTACTAAACTGTTAATAGCAGTTTATTTAGTTAGTCCCATAGAGTCCTTTAGACTGAGCTGTTTACTTTATAAACTTCACTCAATAGTCTAAACCTTCTAAAGTCTTTAAATTAAAGACTTTAGAGTGTTAATGCAAACCAACTTACTAAACTGTTAATAGCAGTTTATTTAGTTAGTCCCATAGAGTCCTTTAGACTGAGCTGTTTACTTTATAAACTTCACTCAATAGTCTAAACCTTCTAAAGTCTTTAATTTAAAGACTTTAGAGTGTTAATGCAAACCAACTTACTAAACTGTTAATAGCAGTTTATTTAGTTAGTCCCATAGAGTCCTTTAGACTGAGCTGTTTACTTTATAAACTTCACTCAATAGTCTAAACCTTCTAAAGTCTTTAAATTAAAGACTTTAGAGTGTTAATGCAAACCAACTTACTAAACTGTTAATAGCAGTTTATTTAGTTAGTCCCATAGAGTCCTTTAGACTGAGCTGTTTACTTTATAAACTTCACTCAATAGTCTAAACCTTCTAAAGTCTTTAAATTAAAGACTTTAGAGTGTTAATGCAAACCAACTTACTAAACTGTTAATAGCAGTTTATTTAGTTAGTCCCATAGAGTCCTTTAGACTGAGCTGTTTACTTTATAAACTTCACTCAATAGTCTAAACCTTCTAAAGTCTTAAATTAAAGACTTTAGAGTGTTAATGCAAACCAACTTACTAAACTGTTAATAGCAGTTTATTTAGTTAGTCCCATAGAGTCCTTTAGACTGAGCTGTTTACTTTATAAACTTCACTCAATAGTCTAAACCTTCTAAAGTCTTTAATTTAAAGACTTTAGAGTGTTAATGCAAACCAACTTACTAAACTGTTAATAGCAGTTTATTTAGTTAGTCCCATAGAGTCCTTTAGACTGAGCTGTTTACTTTATAAACTTCACTCAATAGTCTAAACCTTCTAAAGTCTTTAAATTAAAGACTTTAGAGTGTTAATGCAAACCAACTTACTAAACTGTTAATAGCAGTTTATTTAGTTAGTCCCATAGAGTCCTTTAGACTGAGCTGTTTACTTTATAAACTTCACTCAATAGTCTAAAC
This sequence comes from Gigantopelta aegis, assembly GCF_016097555.1. Taxonomy (NCBI): domain Eukaryota; kingdom Metazoa; phylum Mollusca; class Gastropoda; order Neomphalida; family Peltospiridae; genus Gigantopelta; species Gigantopelta aegis. The sequence goes on from NW_024533013.1 coordinate 57,070, forward strand.
CTTCTAAAGTCTTTAAATTAAAGACTTTAGAGTGTTAATGCAAACCAACTTACTAAACTGTTAATAGCAGTTTATTTAGTTAGTCCCATAGAGTCCTTTAGACTGAGCTGTTTACTTTATAAACTTCACTCAATAGTCTAAACCTTCTAAAGTCTTTAATTTAAAGACTTTAGAGTGTTAATGCAAACCAACTTACTAAACTGTTAATAGCAGTTTATTTAGTTAGTCCCATAGAGTCCTTTAGACTGAGCTGTTTACTTTATAAACTTCACTCAATAGTCTAAACCTTCTAAAGTCTTTAATTTAAAGACTTTAGAGTGTTAATGCAAACCAACTTACTAAACTGTTAATAGCAGTTTATTTAGTTAGTCCCATAGAGTCCTTTAGACTGAGCTGTTTACTTTATAAACTTCACTCAATAGTCTAAACCTTCTAAAGTCTTTAATTAAAGACTTTAGAGTGTTAATGCAAACCAACTTACTAAACTGTTAATAGCAGTTTATTTAGTTAGTTTCATAGAGTCCTTTAGACTGAGCTGTTTACTTTATAAACTTCACTCAATAGTCTAAACCTTCTAAAGTCTTTAATTTAAAGACTTTAGAGTGTTAATGCAAACCAACTTACTAAACTGTTAATAGCAGTTTATTTAGTTAGTCCCATAGAGTCCTTTAGACTGAGCTGTTTACTTTATAAACTTCACTCAATAGTCTAAACCTTCTAAAGTCTTTAATTTAAAGACTTTAGAGTGTTAATGCAAACCAACTTACTAAACTGTTAATAGCAGTTTATTTAGTTAGTCCCATAGAGTCCTTTAGACTGAGCTGTTTACTTTATAAACTTCACTCAATAGTCTAAACCTTCTAAAGTCTTTAAATTAAAGACTTTAGAGTGTTAATGCAAACCAACTTACTAAACTGTTAATAGCAGTTTATTTAGTTAGTCCATAGAGTCCTTTAGACTGAGCTGTTTACTTTATAAACTTCACTCAATAGTCTAAACCTTCTAAAGTCTTTAATTTAAAGACTTTAGAGTGTTAATGCAAACCAACTTACTAAACTGTTAATAGCAGTTTATTTAGTTAGTCCCATAGAGTCCTTTAGACTGAGCTGTTTACTTTATAAACTTCACTCAATAGTCTAAACCTTCTAAAGTCTTTAAATTAAAGACTTTAGAGTGTTAATGCAAACCAACTTACTAAACTGTTAATAGCAGTTTATTTAGTTAGTCCCATAGAGTCCTTTAGACTGAGCTGTTTACTTTATAAACTTCACTCAATAGTCTAAACCTTCTAAAGTCTTTAATTTAAAGACTTTAGAGTGTTAATGCAAACCAACTTACTAAACTGTTAATAGCAGTTTATTTAGTTAGTCCCATAGAGTCCTTTAGACTGAGCTGTTTACTTTATAAACTTCACTCAATAGTCTAAACCTTCTAAAGTCTTTAAATTAAAGACTTTAGAGTGTTAATGCAAACCAACTTACTAAACTGTTAATAGCAGTTTATTTAGTTAGTCCCATAGAGTCCTTTAGACTGAGCTGTTTACTTTATAAACTTCACTCAATAGTCTAAACCTTCTAAAGTCTTTAATTTAAAGACTTTAGAGTGTTAATGCAAACCAACTTACTAAACTGTTAATAGCAGTTTATTTAGTTAGTCCCATAGAGTCCTTTAGACTGAGCTGTTTACTTTATAAACTTCACTCAATAGTCTAAACCTTCTAAAGTCTTTAATTTAAAGACTTTAGAGTGTTAATGCAAACCAACTTACTAAACTGTTAATAGCAGTTTATTTAGTTAGTCCCATAGAGTCCTTTAGACTGAGCTGTTTACTTTATAAACTTCACTCAATAGTCTAAACCTTCTAAAGTCTTTAATTAAAGACTTTAGAGTGTTAATGCAAACCAACTTACTAAACTGTTAATAGCAGTTTATTTAGTTAGTCCCATAGAGTCCTTTAGACTGAGCTGTTTACTTTATAAACTTCACTCAATAGTCTAAACCTTCTAAAGTCTTTAAATTAAAGACTTTAGAGTGTTAATGCAAACCAACTTACTAAACTGTTAATAGCAGTTTATTTAGTTAGTCCCATAGAGTCCTTTAGACTGAGCTGTTTACTTTATAAACTTCACTCAATAGTCTAAACCTTCTAAAGTCTTTAAATTAAAGACTTTAGAGTGTTAATGCAAACCAACTTACTAAACTGTTAATAGCAGTTTATTTAGTTAGTCCCATAGAGTCCTTTAGACTGAGCTGTTTACTTTATAAACTTCACTCAATAGTCTAAACCTTCTAAAGTCTTTAATTTAAAGACTTTAGAGTGTTAATGCAAACCAACTTACTAAACTGTTAATAGCAGTTTATTTAGTTAGTCCCATAGAGTCCTTTAGACTGAGCTGTTTACTTTATAAACTTCACTCAATAGTCTAAACCTTCTAAAGTCTTTAATTAAAGACTTTAGAGTGTTAATGCAAACCAACTTACTAAACTGTTAATAGCAGTTTATTTAGTTAGTCCCATAGAGTCCTTTAGACTGAGCTGTTTACTTTATAAACTTCACTCAATAGTCTAAACCTTCTAAAGTCTTTAATTTAAAGACTTTAGAGTGTTAATGCAAACCAACTTACTAAACTGTTAATAGCAGTTTATTTAGTTAGTCCCATAGAGTCCTTTAGACTGAGCTGTTTACTTTATAAACTTCACTGAGCGTTTACTTTATAAAATCAATAGTCTAAACCTTCTAAAGTCTTTAAATTAAAGACTTTAGAGTGTTAATGCAAACCAACTTACTAAACTGTTAATAGCAGTTTATTTAGTTAGTCCCATAGAGTCCTTTAGACTGAGCTGTTTACTTTATAAACTTCACTCAATAGTCTAAACCTTCTAAAGTCTTTAATTTAAAGACTTTAGAGTGTTAATGCAAACCAACTTACTAAACTGTTAATAGCAGTTTATTTAGTTAGTCCCATAGAGTCCTTTAGACTGAGCTGTTTACTTTATAAAACTTACTCAATAGTCTAAACCTTCTAAAGTCTTTAATTTAAAGACTTTAGAGTGTTAATGCAAACCAACTTACTAAACTGTTAATAGCAGTTTATTTAGTTAGTCCCATAGAGTCCTTTAGACTGAGCTGTTTACTTTATAAACTTCACTCAATAGTCTAAACCTTCTAAAGTCTTTAAATTAAAGACTTTAGAGTGTTAATGCAAACCAACTTACTAAACTGTTAATAGCAGTTTATTTAGTTAGTCCCATAGAGTCCTTTAGACTGAGCTGTTTACTTTATAAACTTCACTCAATAGTCTAAACCTTCTAAAGTCTTTAATTTAAAGACTTTAGAGTGTTAATGCAAACCAACTTACTAAACTGTTAATAGCAGTTTATTTAGTTAGTCCCATAGAGTCCTTTAGACTGAGCTGTTTACTTTATAAACTTCACTCAATAGTCTAAACCTTCTAAAGTCTTTAAATTAAAGACTTTAGAGTGTTAATGCAAACCAACTTACTAAACTGTTAATAGCAGTTTATTTAGTTAGTCCCATAGAGTCCTTTAGACTGAGCTGTTTACTTTATAAACTTCACTCAATAGTCTAAACCTTCTAAAGTCTTTAAATTAAAGACTTTAGAGTGTTAATGCAAAACAACTTACTAAACTGTTAATAGCAGTTTATTTAGTTAGTCCATAGAGTCCTTTAGACTGAGCTGTTTACTTTATAAACTTCACTCAATAGTCTAAACTTCTAAAGTCTTTAATTTAAAGACTTTAGAGTGTTAATGCAAACCAACTTACTAAACTGTTAATAGCAGTTTATTTAGTTAGTCCCATAGAGTCCTTTAGACTGAGCTGTTTACTTTATAAACTTCACTCAATAGTCTAAACCTTCTAAAGTCTTTAATTTAAAGACTTTAGAGTGTTAATGCAAACCAACTTACTAAACTGTTAATAGCAGTTTATTTAGTTAGTCCCATAGAGTCCTTTAGACTGAGCTGTTTACTTTATAAAACTTCACTCAATAGTCTAAACCTTCTAAAGTCTTTAATTTAAAGACTTTAGAGTGTTAATGCAAACCAACTTACTAAACTGTTAATAGCAGTTTATTTAGTTAGTCCCATAGAGTCCTTTAGACTGAGCTGTTTACTTTATAAACTTCACTCAATAGTCTAAACCTTCTAAAGTCTTTAATTTAAAGACTTTAGAGTGTTAATGCAAACCAACTTACTAAACTGTTAATAGCAGTTTATTTAGTTAGTCCATAGAGTCCTTTAGACTGAGCTGTTTACTTTATAAACTTCACTCAATAGTCTAAACCTTCTAAAGTCTTTAAATTAAAGACTTTAGAGTGTTAATGCAAACCAACTTACTAAACTGTTAATAGCAGTTTATTTAGTTAGTCCCATAGAGTCCTTTAGACTGAGCTGTTTACTTTATAAACTTCACTCAATAGTCTAAACCTTCTAAAGTCTTTAAATTAAAGACTTTAGAGTGTTAATGCAAACCAACTTACTAAACTGTTAATAGCAGTTTTATTTAGTTAGTTCCATAGAGTCCTTTAGACTGAGCTGTTTACTTTATAAACTTCACTCAATAGTCTAAACCTTCTAAAGTCTTTAATTTAAAGACTTTAGAGTGTTAATGCAAACCAACTTACTAAACTGTTAATAGCAGTTTATTTAGTTAGTCCCATAGAGTCCTTTAGACTGAGCTGTTTACTTTATAAACTTCACTCAATAGTCTAAACCTTCTAAAGTCTTTAATTTAAAGACTTTAGAGTGTTAATGCAAACCAACTTACTAAACTGTTAATAGCAGTTTATTTAGTTAGTCCCATAGAGTCCTTTAGACTGAGCTGTTTACTTTATAAACTTCACTCAATAGTCTAAACCTTCTAAAGTCTTTAAATTAAAGACTTTAGAGTGTTAATGCAAACCAACTTACTAAACTGTTAATAGCAGTTTATTTAGTTAGTCCCATAGAGTCCTTTAGACTGAGCTGTTACTTTTATAAACTTCACTCAATAGTCTAAACCTTCTAAAGTCTTTAATTTAAAGACTTTAGAGTGTTAATGCAAACCAACTTACTAAACTGTTAATAACAGTTTATTTAGTTAGTCCATAGAGTCCTTTAGACTGAGCTGTTTACTTTATAAACTTCACTCAATAGTCTAAACCTTCTAAAGTCTTTAAATTAAAGACTTTAGAGTGTTAATGCAAACCAACTTACTAAACTGTTAATAGCAGTTTATTTAGTTAGTCCCATAGAGTCCTTTAGACTGAGCTGTTTACTTTATAAACTTCACTCAATAGTCTAAACCTTCTAAAGTCTTTAATTTAAAGACTTTAGAGTGTTAATGCAAACCAACTTACTAAACTGTTAATAGCAGTTTATTTAGTTAGTCCCATAGAGTCCTTTAGAATGAGCTGTTTACTTTATAAACTTTACTCAATAGTCTAAACCTTCTAAAGTCTTTAATTTAAAGACTTTAGAGTGTTAATGCAAACCAACTTACTAAACTGTTAATAGCAGGTTTTATTTAGTTAGTCCCATAGAGTCCTTTAGACTGAGCTGTTTACTTTATAAACTTCACTCAATAGTCTAAACCTTCTAAAGTCTTTAATTTAAAGACTTTAGAGTGTTAATGCAAACCAACTTACTAAACTGTTAATAGCAGTTTATTTAGTTAGTCCCATAGAGTCCTTTAGACTGAGCTGTTTACTTTATAAACTTCACTCAATAGTCTAAACCTTCTAAAGTCTTTAAATTAAAGACTTTAGAGTGTTAATGCAAACCAACTTACTAAAAACTGTTAATAACAGTTTATTTAGTTAGTCCCATAGAGTCCTTTAGACTGAGCTGTTTACTTTATAAACTTTACTCAATAGTCTAAACCTTCTAAAGTCTTTAAATTAAAGACTTTAGAGTGTTAATGCAAACCAACTTACTAAACTGTTAATAGCAGTTTATTTAGTTAGTCCCATAGAGTCCTTTAGACTGAGCTGTTTACTTTATAAACTTCACTCAATAGTCTAAACTTCTAAAGTCTTTAATTTAAAGACTTTAGAGTGTTAATGCAAACAACTTACTAAACTGTTAATAGCAGTTTATTTAGTTAGTCCCATAGAGTCCTTTAGACTGAGCTGTTTACTTTATAAACTTCACTCAATAGTCTAAACCTTCTAAAGTCTTTAATTTAAAGACTTTAGAGTGTTAATGCAAACCAACTTACTAAACTGTTAATAGCAGTTTATTTAGTTAGTCCCATAGAGTCCTTTAGACTGAGCTGTTTACTTTATAAACTTCACTCAATAGTCTAAACCTTCTAAAGTCTTTAATTTAAAGACTTTAGAGTGTTAATGCAAACCAACTTACTAAACTGTTAATAGCAGTTTATTTAGTTAGTCCCATAGAGTCCTTTAGACTGAGCTGTTTACTTTATAACTTTACTCAATAGTCTAAACCTTCTAAAGTCTTTAATTTAAAGACTTTAGAGTGTTAATGCAAACCAACTTACTAAACTGTTAATAACAGTTTATTTAGTTAGTCCCATAGAGTCCTTTAGACTGAGCAGTTTACTTTATAAACTTCACTCAATAGTCTAAACCTTCTAAAGTCTTTAAATTTAAAGACTTTAGAGTGTTAATGCAAACCAACTTACTAAACTGTTAATAGCAGTTTATTTAGTTAGTCCCATAGAGTCCTTTAGACTGAGCTGTTTTTTTTTATAAACTTCACTCAATAGTCTAAACCTTCTAAAGTCTTAATTTAAAGACTTTAGAGTGTTAATGCAAACCAACTTACTAAACTGTTAATAGCAGTTTATTTAGTTAGTCCCATAGAGTCCTTTAGACTGAGCTGTTTACTTTATAAACTTCACTCAATAGTCTAAACCTTCTAAAGTCTTTAATTTAAAGACTTTAGAGTGTTAATGCAAACTAACTTACTAAACTGTTAATAGCAGTTTATTTAGTTAGTCCCATAGAGTCCTTTAGAATGAGCAGTTTACTTTATAAATTTACTCAATAGTCTAAACCTTCTAAAGTCTTTAAATTAAAGACTTTAGAGTGTTAATGCAAACCAACTTACTAAACTGTTAATAGCAGTTTATTTAGTTAGTCCCATAGAGTCCTTTAGACTGAGCTGTTTACTTTATAAACTTCACTCAATAGTCTAAACCTTCTAAAGTCTTTAAATTAAAGACTTTAGAGTGTTAATGCAAACCAACTTACTAAACTGTTAATAGCAGTTTATTTAGTTAGTCCCATAGAGTCCCTTAGACTGAGCTGTTTACTTTATAAACTTCACTCAATAGTCTAAACCTTCTAAAGTCTTTAATTTAAAGACTTTAGAGTGTTAATGCAAACCAACTTACTAAACTGTTAATAGCAGTTATTTAGTTAGTTTCGTAGAGTCCTTTAGACTGAGCTGTTTACTTTATAAACTTCACTCAATAGTCTAAACCTTCTAAAAGTCTTTAAATTAAAGACTTTAGAGTGTTAATGCAAACCAACTTACTAAACTGTTAATAGCAGTTTAATTAGTTAGTCCCATAGAGTCCTTTAGACTGAGCTGTTTACTTTATAAACTTCACTCAATAGTCTAAACCTTCTAAACTCTTTAATTTAAAGACTTTAGAGTGTTAATGCAAACCAACTTACTAAACTGTTAATAACAGTTTATTTAGTTAGTTTCCCATAGAGTCCTTTAGACTGAGCTGTTTACTTTATAAACTTCACTCAATAGTCTAAACCTTCTAAACTCTTTTTTTTTAAAGACTTTAGAGTGTTAATGCAAACCAACTTACTAAACTGTTAATAGCAGTTTATTTAGTTAGTCCCATAGAGTCCTTTAGACTGAGCTGTTTACTTTATAAAATTCACTCAATAGTCTAAACCTTCTAAAGTCTTTAAATTAAAGACTTTAGAGTGTTAATGCAAACCACTTACTAAACTGTTAGTAGCAGTTTATTTAGTTAGTTCATAGAGTCCTTTAGACTGAGCTGTTTACTTTATAAACTTCACTCAATAGTCTAAACCTTCTAAAGTCTTTAAATTAAAGACTTTAGAGTGTTAATGCAAACCAACTTACTAAACTGTTAATAGCAGTTTATTTAGTTAGTCCATAGAGTCCTTTAGACTGAGCTGTTTACTTTATAAACTTCACTCAATAGTCTAAACCTTCTAAAGTCTTTAATTTAAAGACTTTAGAGTGTTAATGCAAACCAACTTACTAAACTGTTAATAGCAGTTTATTTAGTTAGTCACATAGAGTCCTTTAGATGAGCAGTTTACTTTATAAAATTTACTCAATAGTCTAAACCTTCTAAAGTCTTTAAATTAAAGACTTTAGAGTGTTAATGCAAACCAACTTACTAAACTTTTAATAACAGTTTATTTAGTTAGTCCCATAGAGTCCTTTTAGACTGAGCTGTTTACTTTATAAACTTCACTCAATAGTCTAAACCTTCTAAAGTCTTTAAATTAAAGACTTTAGAGTGTTAATGCAAACCAACTTACTAAACTGTTAATAACAGTTTATTTAGTTAGTCCCATAGAGTCCTTTAGACTGAGCTGTTTACTTTATAAACTTCACTCAATAGTCTAAACCTTCTAAAGTCTTTTTAATTTAAAGACTTTAGAGTGTTAATGCAAACCAACTTACTAAACTGTTCAATAGCAGTTTATTTAGTTAGTCCCATAGAGTCCTTTAGAACTGAGCTGTTTACTTTATAAACTTCACTCAATAGTCTAAACCTTCTAAAGTCTTTAAATTAAAGACTTTAGAGTGTTAATGCAAACCAACTTACTAAACGTTAATAACAGTTTATTTAGTTAGTCCCATAGAGTCCTTTAGACTGAGCTGTTTACTTTATAAAATTCACTCAATAGTCTAAACCTTCTAAAGTCTTTAAATTAAAGACTTTAGAGTGTTAATGCAAACCATATCTTACTAAACTGTTAATAGCAGTTTATTATGTTAGTTTCATAGAGTCATAGAGTCCTTTAGACTGAGCTGTTTACTTTATAAAACTTCACTCAATAGTCTAAATTTTCTAAAGTCTTTAAATTAAAGACTTTATACTTTTAATGCAAACCAACTTACTAAACTGTTAATAACAGTTTATTTAGTTAGTCCCATAGAGTCCTTTAGACTGAGCTGTTATACTTTATAACTTCACTCAATAGTCTAAACCTTCTAAAGTCTTTAAATTAAAGACTTTAGAGTGTTATGCAAACCAACTTACTAAACTGTTAATAGCAGTTTATTTAGTTAGTCCATAGAGTCCTTTAGACTGAGCTCTTTACTTTATAACTTCACTCAATAGTCTAAACCTTCTAAACTCTTTAATTTAAAGACTTTAGAGTGTTAAAGCAAACCAACTTACTAAACTGTTAATAGCAGTTTATTTAGTTAGTCCCATAGAGTCCTTTAGAATGAGCAGTTTACCTTATTAAATTTACTCAATAGTCTAAACCTTCTAAAGTCTTTAAATTAAAGACTTTAGAGTGTTAATGCAAACCAACTTACTAAACTGTTAATAACAGTTTATTTAGTTAGTCCCCCATAGAGTCCTTTAGACTGAGCTGTTTACTTTATAAACTTCACTCAATAGTCTAAACCTTTCTAAAGTCTTTAATTTAAAGACTTTAGAGTTTTAATGCAAACCAACTACTAAACTGTTAATAAAAGTTTATTTAGTTAGTCCCATAGAGTCCTTTAGACTGAGCTCTTCACTTTATAAACTTCACTCAATAGTCTAAACTTTCCAAACTCTTGAATTTAAAGACTTTAGAGTGTTAATGCAAAAACAAACTTACTAAACTGTTAATAGCAGTTTATTTAGTTAGTCCCATAGAGTCCTTTAGACTGAGCTGTTTACCTTATAAACTTTTACTCAATAGTCTAAACCTTCTAAAGTCTTTAAATTAAAGACTTTAGAGTGTTAATGCAAACCAAGGTACTAAACTGTTAATAACAGTTTATTTAGTTAGTCCCATAGAGTCCTTTAGACTGACCTGTTTACTTTATAAACTTCACTCAATAGTCTAAAACCTTCTAAAGTCTTTAAATTAAAGACTTTAGAGTTTTAATGTAAACCAACTTACTAAACTGTTAATAACAGTTTATTTAGTTAGTCCATAGAGTCCTTTATACTTAGCATTTTACTTTATAAACTTTACTCAATAGTCTAAACCTTCTAAAGTCTTTAAATTAAAGACTTTAGAGTGTTAATGCAAACAAACTCACTAAACTGTTAATAGCAGTTTATTTAGTTAGTCCCATAGAGTCCTTTAGACTGAGCTCTTTACTTTATAAACTTCACTCAATAGTCTAAACTTTCTAAACTCTTTAATTTAAAGACTTTAGTGTGTTAATGCAAAAGAACTTACTAAACTGTTAATAGCAGTTTATTTAGTTAGTCCCATAGAGTCCTTTAGACTGAGCAGTTTACCTTATAAAATTTACTCAATAGTCTAAACATTCTAAAGTCTTTAAAATAAAGACTTTAGAGTGTTAATGCAAACCAACTTACTAAACTGTTAATAACAGTTTATTTAGTTAGTCCCATACAGTCCTTTAGACTGAGCTGTTTACTTTATAAACTTTACTCAATAGTCTAAACCTTCTAAAGTCTTTAAATTAAAGACTTTAGAGTGTTAATGCAAACCAACTTACTAAACTGTTAGTAGCAGTTTATTGAGTTAGTTTCATAGAGTCCTTTAGACTGAGCTGTTTACTTTATAAACTTCACTCAATAGTCTAAACCTTCTAAAGTCTTTATATTAAGGACTTTATAGTGTTAATGCAAACCAACTTACTAAACTGTTAATAACAGTTTATTTAGTTAGTCCATAGAGTCCTTTAGACTGAGCATTTTAGTTTAGAAACTTCACTGAATAGTCTAAACCTTCTAAAGTCTTTAAATTAAAGACTTTAGAGTGTTAATGCAAACCAACTCACTAAACTGTTAATAGCAGTTCTTTTAGTTAGTCCCATAGAGTCCATTAGACTGAGCTTTTTACTTTATAAACTTCACTCAATAGTCTAAACATTCTAAAGTCTTTAATTTATAGACTTTAGTGTGTTAATGCATGCCAACTTACTAAACTGTTAATAGCAGTTTATTTAGTTAGTCCCATAGAGTCCTTTAGAATGAGCTGTATACTTTATAAAATTTACTCAATAGTCTAAACCTTCTAAAGTCTTTAAATTAAAGACTTTAGAGTGTTAATGCAAACAAACTTACTAAACTGTTAATAACAGTTTATTTAGTTAGTTCCCATAGAGTCCTTTAGACTGAGCTGTTTACTTTATAAACTTCACTCAATAGTCTAAACCTTGTAAAGTCTTTAAACTTAAAGACTTTAGAGTGTTATGCAAACCAACTTACTAAACTGTTAATAGCAGTTTATTTAGTTAGTTTAATAGAGTCCTCTAGACTGAGCTGTTTACTTTATAAACTTCACTCAATAGTCTAAACCTTCTATAGTCTTTAATTTAAAGACTTTAGAGTGTTAACGCAATCCAACTTACTAAACTGTTAATAGCAGTTTATTTAGTTAGTTTCATAGAGTCCATTAGACTGAGCTGTTTACTTTATAAAACTTCACTCAATACTCTAAACATTCTAAAGTCTTTAATTTAAAGACTTTAGAGTGTTAATGCAAACCAACTTACTAAACTGTTAATAGCAGTTTATTTAGTTAGTCCCTAGAGTCCTATAGAATGAGCAGTATACCTTATAAAATTTACTAATAGTCTAAACCTTCTAAAGTCTTTAAATTAAAGACTTTAGAGTGTTAATGCAAAAAAACTTACTAAACTGTTAGTAGCAGTTTATTTAGTTAGTTTCATAGAGTCCTTTAGACTGAGCTGTTTACTTTAATAACTTCACTCAATAAAATTCTAAAACCTTCTAAAGTCTTTAATTTAAAGACTTTTAGTTTTTAATGCAAATCAACTTACTAAACTTTATAACAGTTTATTTACTTAGTCCCATAGAGTCCTTTAGACTGAGCATTATAGTTTATAAAACTTCATGAATAGTCTAAACCTTCTAAAGTCTTTAAATTAAAAACTTTAGAGTGTTAATGCAAACCAACTCACTAAATGTTAACAGCAGTTAATTTAGTTAGTCCATAGAGTCCATAGACTGTCTTTACTTATCAAACTTCAATCAATAGTCTAAACATTCTAAACTCTTAAATTTAAAGACTTTAGTGTATTAATGCAAGCCGACTTACTAAACTCTTTAATTGCAGTTTATTTAGTTAGTCCCATAGAGTCCTTTAGAATGAGCTGTTTACCTCTTAAAATTTACTCAATAAGTCTAAACCTTCTAAAGTCTTTAATTTAAAGACCTTAGTGTTAATGCAAACCAACTTACTAAACTGTTAATAACAGTTTATTTAGTTAGTCTCATAGAGTCCTTTAGACTGAGCATTTTAGTTAATAATCTTTACTGTATAGTCTAAACCTTCTAAAGTCTTTAAATTAAAGACTTTATACATTTATGCAAACCAACGTACTAAACTGTTAATAACAGTTTATTTACTTAGTCCATAGAGTCCTTTAGACTGAGCATTTTAGTTTATAATCTTTACTCAATAGTCTAAACCTTCTAAAGTCTTTAATTAAAGACTTTAGAGTGTTAATGCAAAAAGAACTCACTAAACTGTTAATAGCACTTTATTTAGTTAGTCCCATAAGTACTTTAGACTGAGCTCGTTACTTTATAAACTTCACTCAATAGTTTAAACTTTCTAAATTCTTGAATTTAAAGACTTTAGAGTGTTAATGCAAACCAACTTACTTAAACTGTTAATAGCAGTTTATTTAGTTAGTCCATAGAGTCCTTTAGAATGAGCTGTTTACTTATAAAAATTTGCTCAATAGTCTAAACCTTTAAAGTTTTAATTGTAAACAGTTTAGAGTGTGTTAATTGCAAACAACTTACTAAACTGTTAATCATTTACTTAGTTAGTCCCTTTTAGAGGTCCTTTATACTTTAGCATAGTTTACTTCTATAAACTTTAAAATTAAGACTTTAGAGTGTTAATCGCAAATAGTCTAAACCTTCGAAAGTTCTTTATTTAAAGACTTTATAGAGCTTTACTTTAACTTGCAAACACAAATCTTTACTAAACTGTGTTATATAACACTTTTATTAATAGCAGTTTTTACGTTCCCATAGAGTCCTTAGACTGAGCTGTTTACTTTATAAACTTCACTCAATAGTCTAAAAACTTCTAAAAGTCTTTAAAATTAAAGACTTTAGAGTGTTAATCGCAAACCAACTTACTAAACTGTTAATAGAGCAGCAGTTAATTAGTTAGGTCGCATAATGTCCATTAGACTGATGTTTAACTTTATAACATTCACTCAATAGTCTAACCTTCTAAACTCTTTAATGAAAAGACTTTAGTGTGTTAATGGCAAAACAACTTACTAAACTGATAATAGCAGTTTTTTTAGTTAGTCCCTATAGAGTCCTTTAGAATGAGCTGTTTAACCTTATAAAATTTACTCAATAGTCTAAACGATTTAAAGTCTTTAAGCGGTTAAAAGACTTTAGAGTGTTAATGCAAACCAACTTACTAAACTGTTAATAACAGTTTATTTAGTTAGTCAGATAGAGTTAAATTAGACTGAGCTCTTTACTTTTATAAACTTTCACTCAATAGTCTAAAACATTCACTAAAAATCTTTAATTTAAAGTCTTTAGTGTGTTAATGCAAACCAACTTACTAAACTGTTAATATCAGTTTATTTAGTTAGTCCCATACAGTCCTTTAGAATGAGCAGTATATACTTATAAAATTTACTCAATAGTCTAAACTTCTAAAGTCTTAAATTAAAGACTTTAGAGTGTTAATGCAACCAACTTACTAAACTGTTAATAACAGTTTATTTTGTTAGTCCCATAGAGTCCTTTAGACTGACCTTTTAACTTAATAAATTTTACTCAAATTAGTCTAAACCTTCTAAGTCTTTAAATTAAAGACTTTAGAGTGTTAATGCAAACCAACTTACTAAACTGTTAATAGCAGTTTATATTAGCTTTTAGTTTCATAGAGTCCTTTAGGACTGAGCAATGTTAAACCTTATAAGCTTTCACTCAATAAGTTGTTCTAAACTTCTAAAAGTCTTTATATTTAAGACTTTAGAAGGTTTTTTATAATGACAACCAAACTTAATAAACAAATTAAAGACTCTTAATGCAAAAACAGTTAAAAGTAGTTTATTTCGTTAGTCCCATAGAGTCCTTTAGACTGACCTGTTTACTTTATAAACTTACTCCATAGTGTAACACTTCTAAAGTCTTTAAATTAAAGACTTTAGTGTTACAGTGTTAATGCAAACCAACTTACTAAACGGTTAATAGTAGTTTATTTCGTTAGTCCATAGAGTCCTTTAGAATGAGCAGTTTACTTTATAACTCCCTAAATAGTCTAAACATTCTAAAATCTTTAATTTAAAGACTTTAGAAGTGTTTAATGCAAGCCAAACTTAGTAAACTGTTAATATCAGTTTTATTAGTACTTCTAGTCCCATAAAGTCCTTTAGAACAAAAAAAGCTAGTAACCTTATGAATTTACTCAATAGTCTAAACCTTCTAAAGTCTTTAAATTTAAGACTTTAGAGTGTTAATGCAAACCAAACTTACTAACAAACTTTGTTAAAGACACTGTTTATTTTGTTAGTCGCATAGAGTCCTTTAGACTGACCTCTTTACTTAATAAAATTTGGTAAATAGTGCTAAACCTTCTAAAGTCTTTAATTAAAGACTTTAGAGTGTTAATGACTTTTAAACCAACTTACTAAACTGTTAATAGCAGTTTATTTAGTTAGTTTCATAGAGTCCTTTAGATGAGCTGTTTACTTTATAAACTTCACTCAATAGTCTAAACCTTCTAAAGTCTTTAAATTAAAGACTTTATACTTTTAATGCAAAACAACTTACTAAACTGTTAATAAAAGTTTATTTAGTTAGTACCCATAGAGTCCCTTTAATGAAACTGAGCAGTTTACTTTATAAAATTTACTCAATAGTCTAAAACCTTCTAAAGTCTTTAAATTAAGACTTTAGAGTGTTAATGCAAACCAACTTAGCTAAACTGTTAAATAACAGTTTATTTAATGTTAGTCCCATAGAGTCGTTTTTTTAGACTGAGCTGTTTACTTTATAAACTTCACTCAATAGTCTTAACATTCTAATTCTTTAAATTAAAGACTTTAGAGTGTTAATGCAAACCACTTAATAAACTGTTAATAGCAGTTTATTTAGTAGTCCCATAGAGTTCCTTTAGAATGTCCAGTAAATACTTTATAAAATTTACTCAATAGTCTAAAACTTCTAAAGACTTTTAAATTAAAGACTTTTAGATTGTTAATTCAATTCAAATTAACACTCTAAGCAGTTTTTAATTTCGAAAGACTTTAGAAGGTATAGACTATTGAGTAAAGTTTATAACGTTAATAAACGAGCTCATTCTCAATATCTAAACCTCTCTAAAGACTAAATAAATAAACTTTATTAACAGTTTAGTAAGTTGGAACGTTACTAAAAGTCTTTAAACTTTAGAAGGTTTAGTTTATTGAGTAAAGTCCCATAGAGTAAACTGCTCAGTCTAAAGGACTCTACGGGACTAACTTAAATAAACTGTTATTAAAGTTTAGTCAATTGGTTTGAATTAAAACACTCTTAAAGTCTTTAATTTAAAACCTTTACTAAGGTTTAGACTATTGAGTAAAGTTTAGTAAAGTAAAGAGCTCACTCTAAGGACTCTAGGAGTTTTAACTTTATAAACTTTATTAACAGTTTGGAGAGTTGGTTGACTCTACATTGAAACACTTTAAAGTCTTTAACTTAAAGACTTTAGAAGGTTTAGACTATTGAGTAAAGTTTATAAAGTAAACTTGCTCCAGTCCAAAGGACTCTAAAGGGACTAACGAAATAAAACTGTTATTAACAGTTTAGTAGTAGTGTGTTTGCACTAAAAGTATAAAGTCTTTAATTTAAAGACCTTAGAAGGTTTACACTATTGAGTAAAGTTTTAGAGTAGACAGCTCAGTCTAAAGGACTAATGAAACTAACTAAATAAACTGCTATTAACAGTTTAGTTTGGTTGCATTAACATTCTAAAGTCTTTAATTTAAAGACTTTAGAAGGTTTAGACTATTCAGTAATTTTTATAAAGTGAAAACTGAAACTCTAAAGGACTCTATGGGACTAACTAAATAAATGTTATTAACAGTTTAGTAAGTTGGTTTGCATTAAAGGTATAAAGTCTTTAATTTAAAGAGTTTAGAAGGTTTAGAGTATCGAGTGAAGTTTATAAACTTTATACAGCTCAGTCTAAAGGACTCTATGAAACTAACTAAATAAACTGCTATTACAGTTTAGTAAGTTGGTTTGCATTAACACTCTAAAGTCTTTAAATTAAAGACTTTAGATGGTTTAGACTATTGTGAAAATTTATAAAGTAAAACTGCTCAGTCTAAAGGACTCTATGGACTAAACGAAATAAACTACTATTAACAGTTTAGTAAGTTGGTTTGCATTAACACTCTAAAGTCTTTAATTTAAAGACTTTAGAAGGTTTAGACTATTGAGTGAAATTTATAAAGTAAACTGCTCATTCTAAAGGACTCTATTGGACTATGGAAATAAACTGCTATTAACAGTTTAGTAAGTTGGTTTGCCTTAACACTATAAAGTCTTTAATTTAAAGACTTTATAAGGTTTAGACTATTGAGTAAATATTATAAAGTAAATGCTCAGTGTAAAAGACTCTACGGGACTAACTAAATAAACTGTTATTAACAGTTTAGTAAATTGGTTTAAATTAACACTCTAAAGTCCTTAATTTAAAGCCTTTACAAGGTTTAGACTATTGAGTAAAGTTTATAAAGTAAACTGCTCACTCTAAAGGACTCTGCGGGACTAACTAAATAAACTGTTATTAACAGTTTGGTAAGTTGGTTGACATTAACACTCTAAAGTCTTTAATTTAAAGACTTAGAAGGTTAGACTATTGAGTAAGTTTATATAGTAAACTGCTCAGTCCAAAGGACTCTATGAGGCTAACGAAATAAACTACTATTAACAGTTTAGTAGGTTTGTTTGCATTAAAAGTATAAAGTCTTTAATTTAGAGACTTTAGAAGGTTTAAACTATTGAGTAAAGTTTATAAAGTGGACAGCTCAGTCTAAAGGACTCTATGAAACTAAATAAATAAACTGCTATTAACAGTTTAGTAACTTTGTTTGCATTAACAGTCTAAAGTCTTTAATTTAAAGACTTTAGAATGTTTAGCTATTGAGTAATTTTATAAAGTAAACTGCTCAGTCTAAAGGACTCTATGAGACTAACTAAATAAATGTTATTAACAGTTTAGTAAGTTTTTTTTGCATTAACACTCTAAAGTCTTTAATTTAAAGACTTTTGAAGGTTTAGACTATTGAGTAAAGTTTATAAAGTAAACTGCTCAATCTAAAGGATCTATGTGATAACGAAATAAACTACTATTAAAAAGTTTAGTAAGTTGGTTTGCATTAAAAGTATAAAGTCTTTAATTTAAAGACTTTAGAAGGTTTAGACTATTGAGTGATGTTTATAAAGTAAACTGCAAAATCTAAAGAACTCTATGGGACTAACTAAATATAACTGCTATTAACAGTTTAGTAAGGTGGTTTCCATTAACACTCTAAAGTCTTTAATTTAAAGACTTTACATGGTTTAGACTATTGAGAAAATTTTATAAAGTAAACTGCTCAGTCTAAAGGACTCTATTGGACTATCGAAATAAACTGCTATTAACTGTTTAGAGAGTTGGTTTGCATTAACATAA
This sequence comes from Gigantopelta aegis, assembly GCF_016097555.1. Classification (NCBI taxonomy): domain Eukaryota; kingdom Metazoa; phylum Mollusca; class Gastropoda; order Neomphalida; family Peltospiridae; genus Gigantopelta; species Gigantopelta aegis. The sequence goes on from NW_024533013.1 coordinate 74,914, forward strand.
TAAAGTCTTTAATTTAAAGACTTTACAAGGTTTAGACTATTGAATAAAGTTTATGAAGTAAACACTCAGTCTAAAGGACTCTACGGGACTAACTAAATAACCTGTTATTAACAGTTTAGTAAGTTGGTTTGCATTAACACTCTAAAGTCTTTAATTTAAAGACTTTATAAGGTTTAGACTATTGACTAAATTTTATAAAGTAAACTGCTCAGTCTAAAGGACTCTATGGGACTAACTAAATAAAACTACTATTAACAGTTTAGTAAGTTGGTTTGCAATTAAAAGTATAAAGTCTTTAATTTAAAGACTTTAGAAGGTTTAGACTATTGAGTGAGTTTATAAAGTAAACTGCAAATCTAAAGGACACTATGGGACTAACTAAATAAACTGCTATTAACAGTTTAGTAAGGTGGTTTGCATTTAACACTCTAAAGTCTTTAATTTAAAGACTTTACATGGTTTAGATTATTGAGTAAAGTTTATAAAGTAAACAGCTCATGTCTAAAAGGACTCTATTGGACTATCGAAATAAACTGCTACTAACAGTTTAGTAAGTTTGTTTGCATTAACATTATAAAGTCTTTTATTTAAGGCTTTACAAGGTTTAGACTATTGAGTAAAGTTTATAAAGTAAACGGCTCAGTCTAATGGACTCTATGGGACTAACTAAATAAACTATTATTAACAGTTTTAGTAAGTTGGTTTGCATTAACACTCTAAAGTCTTTAATTTAAAGACTTTAGAAGGTTTAGACTATTGACTAATTTTTATAAAGTAAACTGCTCAGTCTAAAGGACTCTATGGGACTAACGAAATAAAATACTATTAACAGTTTAGTAAGTCGGTTTGCATTAACATTCTAAAGTCTTTAATTTAAAGACTTTACAAGGTTAGACTATTGAGTAAAGCTTATAAAGTAAACTGCTCAGTCTAAAGGACTCTATGGGACTATCAAATAAACTGCTATTGACAGTTCAGTAAGTTGGTTTGCATTAACACTCTAAAGTTTTTAATTTAAAGACTTTACAAGGTTTCGACTATTGAGTAAATTTATAAAGTAAACTGATGTGGTCTAAAGGACTCTACGGGACTAACTACATAAACTTTTATTAACAGTTTAGTAAGTTGGTTTGCATTAACACTCTAAAGTCTTTAATTTAAAGACTTTAGAAGGTTTAGACTATTGAGTGAAGTTTATAAAGTAAACAGCTCTGTCTAAAGGATTCTATTAACTAACTAAATAAACTGCTATTAACAGTGTAGTAAGTTTGTTTGCAATAACACGCTAAACTCTTTAATATAAAGACGTTAGAAGGTTTAGACTATTGAGTAAATTTTATAAAGTAAACAGCTCATTATAAAGGACTCTATGGGACTAACTAAATAAACTGCTATTAACAGTTTAGTAAGTTTGTTTGCATTAACATTCTAAAGTTTTTAATTTAAAGACTTTACAAGGTTTAGACTATTGAGTAAATTTTATAAAGTAAACTGCTCAGTCTAAAGGGACTCTATGGGACTAACTAAATAAACAGCTATTAACAGTTTAGTAAGTTGGTTTGCATTAACACTCTAAAGTCTTTAAATTAAAGAGTTTAGAAGATTTAGACTATACAGTGAAGTTATAAAGTAAACAGCTCAGTCTAAAGGACTCCATGGGACTAACTAAATAAACTGTTATTAACAGTTTTGTAAGTTGGTTTGCATTAACACTCTAAAGTCTTTAATTTAAAGACTTTAGAAGTTTAGACTATTGAGTAAAGTTTATAAAGTAAACCACTCAGTCTAAAGGACTCTACGGACTAACTAAATGAACTGTATTAACCGTTTAGTAAGTTGGTTTACATTAACACACTAAAGTCTTTAATTTAAAGACTTTAGAAGGTTTAGTCTATTGAGTAAATTTTATAAAGTAAACTACTCATTCTAAAGGACCCTATGGGACTAACGAAATAAACTACTATTAACACTTTAGCAAACTAAGTTTGCATTAACACTCTAAAGTCTTTAATTTAAAGACTTTAGAAGGTTTAGACTATTGAGTGAAATTTATAAAGTAAAGGCTCGTTCTAAAGGACTCTAAGGACTAAGAATAAACTGCTATTAAAGTTTAGTAGTTTGTTTGCATTAACACTATAAAGTCTTTATTTTAAAAAACTTTACAAGGTTTAGACTATTGAGTAAGTTTATATAAAGTAAACTGCTCAGTCTAAATGCATCTACGGGACTAACTAAATAAACTGTTATGAACAGTTTGGTAAGTTTGTTTGCATTAACACTCTAAAGTCTTTAATTTAAAGACTTTAGAAGTTTTAGACCATTGAGTAAAGTTTATAAAGTAAACTGCTCAGTCCAAAGGACTCAATGGGACTAACTAAATAAACTACTATTAACGTTTTTTAGTAAGTTGGTTTGCATTAAAATATAAAGTCTTTAATTTCAGACTTTAGAAGGTTTAGAGTATTGAGTGAAGTTTATTGAGTAGACAGCTCATTCTAAAGGACTCTATGGGACTAACTAAATAAACTGTTATTAACAGTTTAGTAAGTTGTTTTGCATTAACACTCTAAAGTCTTTAATTTAAAGACTTTAGAAGGTTTAGACTATTGAGCAAATATTATAAAGTGAACAGCTCATTCTAAAGGACTCTATGGGGACTAACTAAATAAACTGGTATTAACAGTTTAGTAAGTTGGTTTGCATTAACACTCTGAAGTCTTTAATTTAAAGACTTTAGAAGGTTTGGACTATTGAGTAAATATTATCAAGTAAACTGATCATTCTAAATGACTCTATGACACAACTAAATAAACTGTTATTAACAGCTTAGTAAGTTGGTTCGCATTAACACTCTAAAGTCTTTAATTTAAAGACTTTGCAAGGTTCAGACTATTGACTAATGTTTATAAAGTAAACTGCTCAGTCTAAAGGACTCTATGGGAATAACTAAATAAATGTTATTAACAGTTTAGTAAGTTGATTTGCATTAACACTATACGGTCTTTAATTTAAAGACTTTAGAAGGTTAAGACTATTGAGTAAATTTAATAAAGTAAACTGCTCAGTCTAAAGGACTCTATGGAACTATCGAAATAAACTGCTATTAAAGTTTAGTATGTTTTTTTGCATTAACAATATAACGTCTTTAATTTAAAGACTTTACAAGTTTTAGAATGTTGAGTAAAGTTTTATAAACTCATTCTAAACTGCTCAGTCCAAAGGACTCTATGGGACTAATGAAATAAAGTACTATTAACGCTTTAGTAAGTTGGGTTGCGTTTTAAAGGTATAAAGTCTTTACTTTAAAGACTTTAGAAGGTTTAGACGATTGAGTAAAGTTTATAAAGTAAACTGCTCAGTCAAAAGGAATCTATGGGACTAACGAAATAAACTACTATTAACAGTCAGTAAGTTGGTTTGCATAAAAGGATAAAGTCTTTATTTTAAAGACATTAGAAATTAGAGTATTGACTGAATTTTATAAAGTAGACAGCTAAGTCTAAAGGACTCTATGGGACTAACTAAATAAACTGCTATTAACAGTTTAGTAAGTTGGTTTGCATTTAACACTCTGAAGTCTTTAATTTAAAGACTTTAGAAGGTTTAGACTATTGAGTAAAGTTTTAATAAAGTAAACTACTCAGTCTAAAGGACTCTATGGAACTATCGAAATAAACTGCTATTAACAGTTTAGTAAGTTGGTTTGCATTAACATATAACGTCTTTAATTTAAAGAATTTACAAGTTTAGACTGTTGAGTAAAGTTTATAAAGAAACTGCTCAGTCCAAAGGACTCTATGGGACTAATGATATACACTACTATTAACACTTTAGCAAGTTGGGTAGCGTTAAAGTATAAAGTCTTTACTTTAAAGCCTTTAGAGGTTAGACGATTGGGTAAAAGTTATAAAGTAAACTGCTCAGTCCAAAGGACTCTATGGGACTAACGAAATAAACTACTATTAGCAGTTCAGTAAGTTGGTTTGCATTAAAAGTATAAAGTCTTTAATTTAAAGACATTAGAAAGTTAGAGTATTGAGTGAAGTTTATAAAGTAGACAGCTAAGTCTAAAGGACTCTATGGGACTAACTAAATAAACTGCTATTAACAGTTTAGTAAGTTGGTTAGCATTAACACTCTGTAGTCTTTAATTTAAAGACTTTAGAAGTTTAGACTATTGAGCAAATTTTATAAATTAAACTCCTCATTCTAAAGGACTCTCTGGGACTAACTAAATATACGGTTATTAAAAGTTATAAGTTGGTTTGAATTAACACTCTAAAGTCTTTATTTAAAGACTTTACAAGGTTTAGACATTGAGGGAAGTTTATAAAGTAAACTGCTCAGTCTAAAGGACTCTATGGGACTAACTAAATAAACTGTTATTAACAGAGTAGGAAGTTGGTTTGCATTAAGACTCTAAAGTCTTTAATTAAAGACTTTAGAAGGTTTAGACTATTGAGTAAAGTTTATCAAAGTAAACTGCTCAGTCTAAAGGACTCTATGTGATAACGAAATTATCTACTATTAACAGTTTTGTAAGTGGTTTGCATTGAAACTATAAAGTCTTTAATTTAAAGACTTTATAAGGTTTAGACTATGAGTGAAGTTTATAAAGTAAATGCTAAGTTTAAAGGACTCTACGGGACTAACTAAATAAATCTTTTATTAACAGTTTTAGTAAGTTGGTTTGCATCAACACTCTAGTCCCTTTAATTTAAAGTCTTTACAAGTTTAGACTATTGAGTAAAGTTTATAAAGTAAACTGCTCAGTCTAAAGGACTCTATGGGACTATCGAAATAAACTGCTATTAACAGTTTATAAGTTGGTTTGCATTAACACTATAAAAGTCTTTAATTTTAAAGACTTTACAAGTTTTAGACTATTGAGTAAAGTTTTTAAAGTAACTGCTCAGTCTACAGGACTCTACGGGACTAACTAAAATAAACTGTTATTAACAGATTAGTCCCATAGAGACCTTTAGACTGAGCAGTTTACTTTATGAAATTTTTTTCTGAATAGTCTAAACCTTCTAAAGTCTTTAAGTTAAAGACTTTAGAGTGTTAATGCAAACCACCTTACTGAACTGTTAATAGCAGTTTATTTAGCTAGTCCCATACGTCCTCTAGAGA